>NC_043712.1:5066720-5148380 GCF_006229205.1 Suricata suricatta | reverse complement strand
GCACCTTGTCTGTGGAACGTGGTTTAAATGAGGGAGCCGAGGGGCACCCGGGTGGCTCGGTCAGCTAAGGTTCCGACTCGTGGTTTTGGCTCAGAAGGTCATGACCAAGAGTCATGACCTGGTTCACGGGATCACGGCCCTGCTGTCAGCGCGGAGCCTGCTTGGGATCCTCTTGCCCTCTCTCCTCCCCTCACTGGCACGCACTCTCTCTCCCAAAAGAAACAAACTTTAAAAAAATGAGGGAGCCGAGTGACAGTGTGTCCACTCTGGGACACCCCCCACCCCTCTGGGAGAGCAGAGCTGCCCTGGGACCGTCATCACCAAACGAGCATCACCATGGACGGACGGACAAGATGGCAGCCAGGTCCTGCTTCTGGGCTCCTGTCTTCTCGCTCCACCAGCCCTCCCCGTGTGAGCGGCTTGATTTCCTCCTGTGCAGTTCTGCCTCCCTCCTCCTGCCCCTGCAGCCTGGGGGGGAAGGGGGGAGAGCAGGGAAGGACCAAGGAAAGGCCAGGATCCCCCTCCAGGAGGACACACACACACACACACACACACACACACACACACACACACGGGCCCGCTGTTAGTTCATCACTCACTTCCGGAAAGACAGTGTGGCCTGGTGGTTAAGGCCATGCTCTCTGGAGTCAGAGCGCCCACAGCCAGATCTGAGCACCACCGCCTCCCGCCTCCCCTCTGAGCTTCGGTTTCCTCAAGGCCGTATCCGAATTCGGACAGCTCCTCCCGCGGCGGCTGCTGGCTGCTGTCCACCAAGCCGCGTCCCTTCTCCCAGGAAGCCCCAGCTCCCCCGCGGGCGCCGTGTGCCTGAGTTCCAGCCAGGGGACCGCAGCCCCCAAACCTCCTGGGCCCGCCTGGGCAGAGCCCCCCGACCTGACACCCCATCTCACGTCGGCCTGTGATGTGAGCGAGGATGAGCTCCCGCCGCGGAATCATGTGTTAAGGCTGTGAGTCTGCTCTTATCAATACAGCCCCTCCCTGCTCGGGCTCCCGGGAGGTTGAAGAGTGACTCTCTCTCAAGTGCTCACCTCGCTGCTTCTGCTTCTGCGTAGTAAGCCCCGGTGGGCGGCGGTCCTGGATGCACAATGCCTCCAGCCAGCGAGTGAGCTCTGAGGGCCTGGTACAACCCGGGTGCTCACAAATCCAGGCCGGACGCCGTGTGGGCCTCTGTGTGTGGGTGAGTCGTGCTCCCGGGTCTATGGGGCCCTCCTAGCGTTTGCCTTGAGACGGCCTGAGAGCCCCCTGAGTCACGCACCTTAACCCAGGCAGTGCTCCCATGCCTCCTCCCTCGCCCTCCAGCGCCACACAGGATGGCACCTGCCAGCCAGCCTCGCCTGCCTAACCTTCAGGAGCGCCTTGGCGAAGCTGTGTGACTTGGACCCACACCTTAACCTCTCTGAGCACCCCCCCTCCGCTTTCCTGCGTTGCCGCTCCTCGGCCCAGCCTGCTGGTTGTGGAGCATGGAGGAAATGTCAGCCAACACATGCGGTCAAGGTTTTGCCCACCCTCCTCGTCCCAACAGAAACGGGAGATGAACCTCCCACGCTCAGGGACCGTTTCCGGGCTAACATCCCGGCGGGCAGAGCAAGGGAGCCAGGCCCACCCCAGGCTCTGCGCTGGGCCCAGAGGTCACTAGGCTGGGAATCGCCCGTCCGCCAGCCCGAGCCGGCTCCCCGACTGCGCTGCCATGAGGGAAATTGCCCTAAATGTGAATCCACGTATGAGCCGGGGGGGGGAGCGATTTGGCTGCTCGTGGGTGGATAACGGCAGCCTTTCCGTGCGCGATGTTTTCAGCTTGTCTGCCTTCCAATCACTCCTAAATCATACGTTTTATTTGGTGTGACTGCTCGCAGGGCTCGGGCCCCATCAGCACCGGCAGCTGAAGCGCGACGCTTAAAATCGCATCTGCTTTTCATCGGTAATGACCCAAGTGGGGTTCAGACTCCGTGGCCCGTTCTCGCCCGCGCCCAGGAGCGGCTCTCCTCAGGATTGCTCTGGGCCGCCGGCAGGCCCGCCACCCAGCCACCCAGCCACCCAGCAGGCCCGCCACCCAGCAGGCCCTGCAGGGCTCACGGGCCTCAGGAAAGGACGGACAAGCGTGGCCGAGGTCCTGGAAGCCGTGCTTTGCGTGGCCCTTCTGGCTTTGAACGCCGCCTCCTCTACTTTCCGTGTTGTTTGCTGTCTCTGAGTTTCATCTCTTCTGTAGAAGAGACAGTAAGGACTTTGCCCACGTGTGGTTGCCCTAATCCCGATTTTCCCCAGCAAGGAACCAGTAGGGGGAGATCTTGCCCCCCCCACCATGGCTTCAAAAATCAGCTTCTAAATGTGCATGTGCGTAGCAGCATTATTCACAGAAGCCAAAAGGTGGAAACAATCCGAGGGGCCAGGGATGGAGGAAGGCGTAAACAAAATGTGGTGAGACCCTACAATCTTAAGAAGAAAAATTCTTTCTGTGCTGTCAGCACAGAGCCTGATGCGGGGCTCGAACCCACAAACCACAAGATCATGACTCGAGCTGAAGTCAGATGCTTAACCCACTGAGCCGCACAGGCAGCCCAGGAGGAGAAATTCTGATACCTTCTACAGCGTGGAGAAACCTCGAAGACACGGTGCTAAGTGGAAGAGGCCAGACCCTAAAGGACAAATACTGTGTGATTCCACGTGTGTGTGGTTGCTAGAGTCGTTCACTTAAAGCCAACAGGAAGGAGAAGGGCAAGTGCCAGAGGCTGAGGGGGAGGCGGAAGGGGGAGCCGTCGCTTACCAGGGACAGACTTCCCGTTTGCAGGATGAAAAAGGTTCTGAAGACGGACAGTGGGGACGGTTGGCCAGCAATGTGAACGTATTTATGTCACCAAACTGACATTTGATGTATATATTTTTTAAAATTTTGTACATGAAAAAGCCGTCTTCTAAAAACCAACCTAAAAAGAGGGGCACCCTGGGTGGCTCCGTCGGTTGAGCGGCCGTCTCCTGATTTTGGCTCAGGTCGTGATCTCATGGTTCGTGGGTTCAAGCCTCAAATCGGGCTCTGTGCTGACGGTTTGGAGCCTGCTTGGGATTCTTTCTCCTTCTTTCTCTGTTTGTCCCCCACTTGTGCTCTCTCTCTCCATCTCTCAAAATAAACAAACTTAAAAAAAATTTTAATAATAAAAATCGATCTAAAAAGAAAGAAAAGAGAGTAACAGCATATATACACCATTAGGAATGAAAAAGGTGATCCACCCAGGAGGAATTTCAAAAGTCAGCAGCAGATTCCATCTAAAGATCAAAGCTAATACTTTCAAAAATCTCGGGGCGCCTTCACATGCCATGGGTCTCCAGCCTGGACCCTCAGTGCTAGATGGTCCCTGCAAAAGCGTGGCTTTCTTGCCCCCAAGGGGAAAGTCTGCTGATCGTTGGTGCCCCTGTAACTGCCTGGTGAGGGCCAGACACCGGGGCTTAGCAAGCTGGGCGGCCCCATCCACACCTTCTGAAGGGAGTCCCCTCAGCCCCCTGGCACCTCTGCGTGATTGGCAGGGAAACTGCTGCAGGTTCAGGCCTTGGCAGAATCCCTGTGCCTCCGGGAGGGTGGCCTGACGGTCTGGGCCTCGGCCAGCACTGGTCTGCCCTCGGGGCACCTTCACCCACTCTCGGAACCCTCAGGAGGCCCACCTTCCTGCTGCGTGCCTCACGCGATGTCCAGACCTCGGGCACGGAGTAGAAGTGCCCACAGTTCAGTGGCTCCGTCCTGGGGACTCAGCCCTCGGCCCCATTGGTGATGCCAACCTAGTACTGGTAATGGGCAGTTCTGGGTTTTTTTTAATGTTTATTTTTGAAATAGAGAGTGTGAGCAGGGGAAGGGCAGAGAGAGAGACGGAGACACAGAATCTGAAGCCGGCTCCAGGCTCTGAGCTGTCAGCACAGAGCCCGAAATGGGGCTTGAACCCGTGAACCGCGAGATCATGACCGGAGCCGAAGTTGGACGCCAACCAGGCTGAACCCCTACTTATCTTCTGAAATAAACTGAGTGGCCACACATTTGATTTGTTTTTAAGTAAAAGGGAAGAGACTGATCGTGTCCTGGTGCCCCTCGCTCTCCCTAACTCAGTAGCCCCTCTTTGGATTCACTGTCGGCGAGGAAGGAGGGGCTCCCACGCCTGGAACCTGGGCAAATGGCACAGGAAGCCTGCAACCCCCAGACTAGCCCACCGGGAACTTGACTTTGGCTGTGCTCACCTTTGCTCTCAGCGGGCTTATCTATTTTATCTCTGCAAACAAACCACAACCGGCCTTTGTTTGAATGAACCTCAGGTTCTAAAGCCTGAAAACATTCTTCTCTCCACTCAGCCGGGCCAGACTATCAATGGTGGCCAGTGGGGGGGGAGACGGACTCTCTGTGAGCTCTGTTTGTTTCTTCTTCTCCTTTAAAATTTTAGCGAGAGAGCGTGCACGAGTGGGGAAGAGGGGCAGAGGGGGAGAGAGAATCCTAAGCAGGCTCCACACTCGGGGAGATGCAGGACTCAAACCCAGAACTCTGGGATCCTGACCTGAGCCGAAATCAAGAGTCAGATGCTCGGGGCGCCTGGGTGGCTCAGTTGGCTCAGGTCATGATCTCAAGGTTCATGGGTTCGAGCCCCCGTGTCAGGCTCTGTGTTGACAGCTCAGAGCCTGGAGCCTGCTTCGGATTCTGTGTCTCCCTCTCTCTCTGACCCTCCCCTGCTCATGCTGTCTCCCTCTTTCTCTCAAAAAAAAAAAATAAAAATAAATAAATGAATAAAATAAACATTTTAAAAAAAGAGTCAGATGCTCAACCAACTGAGCGGCCCTGTTTGTTTCTTTCTGATGGGTTTTGAGCCTGTTGTCAAAGCCTCTTTTCTGGAGCCGCCACAAAGCAAGGACTATGCACCCAGGTGTAAGTGCCACCAGCGATTTAGCCCCAGAATCAGACCCTGCCCCAGGTGCTTGGGCTTCAGAGGATATGCCAGCAACCTGACCTTTCAGATTTTTTGACCTTGGGGACAATCCCAGCCCCTGATTTTTTTCTTAGAGATAAAACACCATCACCCAAGAGGGACATTTTGGTGAAACTGCAGCCAGGCTCCCCCCTGGGGCCACACAGGATGGAATTTCTTTGGAAGCTTCACATTTTTCCTGCACCAAGGCAGCCTCGTTCTAAGTGAAGTAACCTGTAGTTTCTCACCCCGGCCTCCAGGACCAGAGCTGAGCCAACCACAACAGCCACGCTGCGGAGCAGAAAATGGGTGATCCTGGGGCGCCTGCGGGGCTCAGTCGGTTAACCTGCTGACTTCGGCTCAGGTCACGATCTCACGGTTCGTGGGTTCGAGCCCCGCGTTGGGCTCTGTGCTGACAGCTCAGAGCCTGGAGACTGTTTTGGGAGTCTGTGTCTCCCTCTCTCTCTCTCTGCCCCTCCCCCTCAAAAATAAACAAACATTAAAAAAAAAAAAAAAAGAAAATGGGTGTTCCTGAAATGAACAGGAGACAGACACAGGACCAGGAGAGAGGAGCCTGCCTGCCTCTCGTCCATTCCAGATACTTTCTGCCTTAACCCAATCCACGCCACGCAGACAATTTTAACTACATCCATAATCCAGGGGACCAGAGACGGGGAGATCTTAGCGTCTCTAGAAATCTCTGGGTAACGAATAGGCATATGTTCTAACAGTTACTGTGCCATAGTCCTCGCCGTGACCTTTTCCTTCCCAGCATGAGGCCTCTGTGCCCAGCTGATTCAGGGCGATACTCTCACTGCTCCCCTCACACACCCGTTTCTCTCTGCTGACTCGTGCCTCTGTCTGGTCAGACGCCAGCGGTAGGCTTTCTTGATGGTTTGGTTATTGCCTTGGGTTCTTTGCAACTCTTCCTAGTAGATTTCATTTCCAACTCCACCCTCGCTATACCTTTCTCCTGATATCTGCCTTGCTCTCGAGAATGGATTACTGAAGGCAAGGGGCTTTCAGAGAACCTGGCCTCAATAATCCATTCACAGTAGAGCCTTTGTTGGATGGAGGGAGGGATGGATGGATGGACAGGCAGACAAGGATGGACAGAACAGATGGATGGTTGGATGACTGGATGGACAAATGGACAGGTAGATGGATGGATGGTTGGATGAATGGATGGACAAATAGATAGATCAATGGATGGTTGGATGAATGGATGGACAAATGGACAGGTAGATGAATGGATGGGTGGATGGATGGATGGATGGATGGATGGATGGATGGATAGATGGATGGAAGTAAGATGGTTTAGTACAACAGTCCCTGCCACCATTTTTTTACTCGCTGTGAAGACAGAAAGGACACAGTTTCATAGACAACGAAATGGCTTTGTCCTGGTCTAGCCAGGGAAGAAGAGATGTCAGGCCAGTGCTTGGGCAGGGATGAGGGAGTGTGAATGTGTCCAACAGAGGCACACATGTTTTTGAATCCTGGGTGAGCATGATTTTTTTGAATTCATCCTCTTCCATCAAATCTGTTTCTTTTTCAAACCCTTGAATATTTGTAGTGGCCAAGGGTTGTTTATTTCCTTTGCATCCATTTTTCTTCCATTAACAGCTCACTCCCTTGGTGAATTGGCCCCTTGGCTCACACTCAGGATCTGTGGTCCTGAAACTACTTGTAGGGGCCCATTCAGCCAAAAGGCCTGTTGAGGTCCTGCTGTGAACCACCAGGAGGAACGCACATATCCCTAGCCTAGCTGGAGGGTGGCCCCTGGTGCAGTCAGGTCCCTCAGCTGAGGATTGGTATTAAGTTGCCTGGGAGACTGAGGTACAGGGTCATATGGCTTGTTGGGTCCTGCTTTCCTTTGTTTTAGAGAATGTGCGCATGACCTCTTGATCAAGATGGATAAGAGACTGGAGTCAGTTTTCTATGACCTTTAATTACAGTTTCGGTGAGTGGGCAAATTTTCAGATTGAAACTCCCTTCCTGGTCAGGGGCACTTTACCCGTAAGTCATCATGTTCACCTTTAAAGAAAAATAGCCTTGGGGCACCTGGGTGACTCAGTCGGTTGGGCCTCCGACTTTGGCTCAGGTCATGTTCTCATGTTTGTGGGTTCGAGCCCTACATCAGGCTCTGTGCCGACGGCTCGGGGCCTGGAGCCTGCTTCTGCTTCTGCTTCTGTGTCTCTCCCTCTCTCTCTCTGCCCCATCCCCTCTCATGCTCTGTCTCTGTCTGTATCAAATAAATAAATAAAACATTAAAAAAAAATTAAAAAAAAAAGAAAAAAAGAAAAATAGCCTTGTCATAAGCTTCGGTTAATAATACCACTATATACATAAAACAAAGCCCTGCTGATGTGTTTTGAGTGATGAATTATGTTTTTTGATCTTCTGTATTGTACCTCGTTTCTGTTTTGATTTTCAGTTTTCTCTACCGTGAAAATAATTTTTTCTGGAAGTTATAAATAATGTAACCATTAGAAGAATGATGTAATCACCTATAAAGATCTTAAGCATCACAGCAAAGTGCAATCTTGCCACCATTCACTTTGTCTGTCTTCTTTCTCATAGATACTTCCCAACACCAAGCCCCTACTCAGGGACCCTTAGACTCTGGTGCGTGGCCTGGTCCCCAGCAATCACTGAGATATCAACTCTGTGGCGGAGATCTGTGGCTCAAATCCCTTCCCCCAAAGAGGACTCATGGCATCTCCTTTTCTAAAACAGTATTATGAAATTATCACTCCTAGCGAAAAATTGAAGAACATAACAGTGAACACCATTAACCCACCACCCAGACGCTACTCTTACCACGTTACCGCGCCTGCTTTACCTGGTCCCTGTCCTCTATCCATTCCCTGATCTTGCAATTTATCCATTTCGGTTTTGGTGTATTTGAAAGTAAATTGCAGACATCGATACCTTTCCTCCTAAACATGAATCATTGACTGGAGTCTGCTGTTTGTTTATATGTTTTTTCTTTGTAAAATTTCTATAGATTGACCTTTCAAATAAAACAGCCCATTGTTTTACCAGCAAATGGGTTTATTCAGAATCAGCAGACAGTTACCATTTGGGACATGTAAGTTACAGCAAAACCGTCCTTAAATCCAGAGAACAGAGGAACTTCTCTTTTATAAAGGAACGGGGGTAATCAAGAGGGGCTTATTGTTATTAGTGTTTATTTTGAGAGAGAGAGAGAGAGAGCAGGAAGGAGCAGAGAGAGAGAGAGAGGGAGAGAGAGAACCCCAAGCAGGCTCTGCATTGGCAGTGCAGAGCTCCCCAATCATGAGATCATGATCTGAGCTGAAACCAAGGGTCTGACGTGTCACTGACTGAGCCACGCAGGCGCCCCAAAACGGACTGTGGTAAACAAAAATCCAGTGGAATAAACTGGGAGTTCAGAGTGCAGTTGCTTTGCCCTGGCCAGGCTGTGGCGGTTTCTCCCTGGGTGGGCTGCTGCTGCTGGGCAGGGAGAAAATCTCCCTTCATCCTGGTGGGGTGGTCAGATACAGGCCTCCTCCTCTTGGGAATGCAGGGTATGTCTCTTGCTGTTGGCATCTGCAATTGACCATGAGCTTGGACACGAAAGCCCTCCTTTCTAGCCTCCTGACTCCCGTAAAACAATTTTTTTTCTCAACGTTTATTTATCTTTGAGAGAAAGAGAGGAGAAAGGCAGAGTGCAGGTGGGGAGGGGCAGAGAAAGAGGGAGACACAGAATCCTAAGCAGGCTCCAGGCTCCGAGCTGTCAGCACAGAGCCCGAGCCCGACGTGGGGCTCGAACTAACAAACTGTGAGATCAAGACCCAAGCCGAAGTGGGCAGCAAATATTTTTTTAATAATTTTTATAAAAAGAAAAGAAAAGAAACTGCCACTCCTGGGGCCCTTGGGTGGCTTATTTTGGTAAGCCTCCGACTTTGGCTCAGGTCATGATCTCACCATTTGTGAGTTCAAGCCCAATGTCAGGCTTTGTGCTGACAGCTCAGAGCCTGGAGCCTGCTTTAGATTCTGTGTCTCCCTGTCTCTCTCTGCCCCTTTCCTGCTAGTGCTCTGCCTCTGTCTCTAAAAAATAAACGTTGAAAGTTAAAATTAAAAAAAAAAGGAAAGAAACTGCCATGCCTTTTTTCTAAGTGGTTGTACCATTTTTCATTCCTGAGAACAGTGTGAAAGTTCCTGCTTCTCCATAATCTTGTCAACATTTGGTTTTTATCAGTCTTTTTAGTTTAACCATTCAGGTGGGCGGGTAGTTGTTCTAATTTGCATTTGTTTACTGGCTAATAATGTTGAGCACATTTTCTTGTTCTTCTTGACCATTCATTCATTTTCCTTTGTGATGTGTCCAAAAAAAAACCTTCTTAAAAAAATGATTTTAATATTTATTTATTTTTGAGAGAAAGAATGTGAGCAGGGGAGGGGCAGAGAGAGAGAGGGAGACACAGAATCCAAAGCAGGCTCCCAACTCTGAGCTGTCAGCACAGAGCCCAACACAGGGCTTGAACCCACGAATGTGAGATCACAGCTGAGCTAAAGTCAGATGCTCAACCGACTGAGCCACCCAGGTGCCCCCCCCTTTTTTAATTCAATTGTGGGAGTTTTTTATATCGTAAATACCAGTCCTTTGTCAGATGTATGTTTTGCAAATACTTTCCGTCTATGGCTTGATTTTCTTTTCTTTTCTTTTTTTTCTTTTGAGAGTTTATTTGAGCAAAAATTGATTGCAATCGGGCAGGGCCAAACAAAGTGGTTAGGAGGCCTCCTGCCTTTCTAGTTCCTTAATGGAGTGTTTCATGGGCAAGTAATCAGGATCTACACCAATTAGTGACTCTCATTGCCATGGTCACAAATTATGGGATCCAGTCAAGTCAATGCCTCATTTTCTAGGAATGTCGAGACAAAACCAGACACTCCTTTTGGCTGGACATGAGCCTAAGGGGATGCCCAATCTATGCTTAATCTGGGGATGGATTCAAGATAGGGAAGCAGAGCCCAGTGACCAGAAACCAGGTCCCACGGGCGCCCTGAGCCCCTGCCTCACACAGATCCCATATCCTCCTGACTTTATGCCTTTCCTCATGCTGTTCCTTGCGCCAGGAATCCCTTCTGCCACATCTCCAAATGTCCACATGGCCCATCTGAAACGCCACCCTGTCCGTCACAGTTTTTTCTTGATCTCTCTCGTTGTTCCTGTGCCCACCATGAAGTGACTTCCTTCTCTCTGGGTATGGAATATTATTGTGATCGCTTAGCATATATTATCTGCCATGACATCATCATCATCATCATTATTATTTTACAAAACAGAGTAGAGATTTCTGGAAGTAGGAACACAAGGAACTTGATTTTCTACATGAGGCATTCTTGAGACACTGTCTATAAAAGCAAGTTTTGCTCTTATATTTAGGAAAAAAAGATTTTGAAACTCAGTGGCTGAATTAACAATTGAGTGTATTTATCAGATTTAATTTAAAATTTTTTATGTTTATTTTTGAGAGAGAGACAGAGACAGAGTGTGAGCAGGGGAGGGGCAGAGAGAGAGGGAGACTCAGAATCTGAAGCAGGCTCCAGGCTCTGAGCGGTCAGCACAGAGCCTGACGCGGGGCTCGAACCCACGAACCAGGAGATCATGACCTGAGCCGAAGCCGGACGCTCAACTAACTGATCCATCCAGGCGCCCCTCCACCCCGAGTTGTACAGGGACACAATGAAGGCTATATATATATTTTTGATTGCCTGGCTACTGGCCCCCCTCCCTTTTTTTTTTTTTTATTTTATTTTAGAGAAAGAGAGAGTGTGCGCAAGCAGGGGAGAGAGAGAGAGAGAGCGAAAGTCTCAAGCAGGGGCTCCACGCTCAGCCCAGAGCCTGACACAGGGCTCCATCCCGTGACCCTGGGATCATGACCTGAGCTGAAATCAAGACTCAGATGCTTCACCAACCCCTCCTTCTTCCTTTGCTTTATTCCCCAGTCAATCCTCCTCCCCTCCTGGAAGTCCAAAGCAACAGTCAGGGATGTCCAACGTGGCAGGACTGGTGACTACGGCGGGGTGAGGCTTCCTGGGTTTGTTCTGTCTACATCATGAGGGACCAGCACATCCCAATTTTCCCACGACCTTCCTGGCTTTAGGACCCAAAGCCCCACATCCTGGAAACCCTTCTTTCCCTAGCAAAGCTGAATGGTTGATGGCCTGCCCTCCTCACTCCCCCACACCCACCAGTCCTATTTTGTTACCTGGACGAGAAACTTCCATTGATTTCTGTGGTAGGCAGAATTTGAAGGTGGCGTGTAAACCCCCTGTCCCCTGTGGAAATCCTGTACCCTCCCCTTGCCGTGAGAGAGGGGAGATCTCGGAATAGGATGGGATATCATTCCTGTGATTAGGTCACTAATCAGTTAACTTCATGTTAATCGAAAGGGAAATTATCCCGGGTGTGCCTGACCTAATCAACTGAGCCCTCAAAAGCAGATGAAGTGTCAGAGAGATGTGTTTTTATAATCCTGAACATCCAGCCTCCGTGATTCTATGAATGGGAAGAAATTAATTAAAAACCCCCATGAGCTTGGACGGCAAGTCCCCCCATAAGACTTCAGCCACAGGAATAGCTTGATTTCAGCCTCGTGGGACCCCAGGAAAAGAGCCCAGCTGTACTGTGCCCCAGCTTCTGTCCCCCAGCACTGCGGGATCATGCATTTGTTTTCAGTTGCTAAGTTTGCGGTCATTTGTTGCACAACAATAGAAAACTAATATAATCGTATAAGGGCAGAAACTAAGTGGTTGTGGCCAGTGTCTTGACTCGTGTGTCCTTATCCATGGAACGGAAGGGCCAGCGCCCATCCCCTAGGAGTGATACAACATTAAATGAGGCCGTGCGTGTCAGGAGCTCAGATGCGTATCAGGTGTTCTGAATGGGAAGGCCGGCCAGAGACGGCCTCTGCACACACTTCCTGGACCTCCATCCCCCCACCATCAAGCAGATCGGATCCTGTCTCCCCCCGGCTGTGAGTTGAGCATTTGTAAAATGAACAGCAGAGGTCCAAGGTCTGTATTTGGCTGTGCTCCACCTTGACTCCCTTCTGCTGAGTAAGCCTCTTCTTATCTCCACTGGCAACTATTTTGCTAGAGTAAGAACCAGTCTCTGCATAGGCGGTCCTGGCTTGTAGAACTTGGCCCACAGAGCAATTCCTGAGGACGACATTTGGTGAGACTCTGGCTCAGGACCTCCCCAGGAATAATTATGGAGTGTCCTGTACATCAGACATCATAACCATGACAGGCTAAGGGTGAAATACGACCTTCTTTTCCTATCAATGAGCCCACCATTATTCTTCTAAGCACTCACTCTACACTAAGTGCTGAGGGGAAGAGAGGTAGGTTCTAAAGGGACTTGTCTTCCTAGAGAGCTGGTATGTGCTCACCCCCTGAAAAGAACATAAACTAAAATTCAATTTTATTGAAAGCAAGGACTTGAACAGGTATTTGCACAAACAGATATTTGCACACTGATGAATGGATAAAGTGCAGTATGGACATGCTGTGGACTGTCACTCAGCCTTAAAAAGGAAGGAAATTCTGACACCTGCTATAGCATGGATGAAACTTGAAGACATTATGGTAAGCAAACTAAGCCCATCACAAATGGACAAACATTATATGATCTCACTTACATGAAGTACCTAGAATAGGCAAATTCTTTTTGTTAATCAGCTTAAGGATAACCCACAACCCTCGGACCAACTGCAAATTCTTTTTTATTAAACATTTTTTAAATGTTTTATTCATTTTTGAGAGACAGAGAGACAGAGTGTGAGCGAGGGAGGATCAGAGAGGGAGGGAGACACAGAATCCGAAGCAGGCTCCAGGCTGATCTGTCAGCAAAGAGCCCAATGCGAGGCTCAAACCCGTGAACCACAAGATCAAGACCTGAGCCAGTGTCCGCTTAACCGAGGGAGCCACCCAGGCACCCCTACAGTAGTCAAATTTCTTTTTATTTTTTAAAGTTTATTTAGTTATTCTGAGAGAGAGTGGGGGGGGAGAGAGAGAGCGCGTGCTGAAGGGGCAGAGAGAGGGAAAGGGAGAATGACACATTTATGGTGTGTGAGAATCACAAACACACTTCTGGTGTAGAGCCTGATGCTGGGCTTGAACTCATGGACTATGAGATCATGACCTGTGCCGAAATGGAGAGGTAGACGCCTAATTGACAAAGCCACCCAGGTGCCCCTAGAATAGTGAATTCATAGAACCAGACAGTAAAGTGTTGGTACCAGGCCCTGGGAGATGGGGAAATGAGGAGTTAGTATTTAATGGGCACAGACTTTCAATTTGGAAACACGAAGATGTTCTGGAAATGAGTGGGGGTGGTGTGGTTGCGCAGTGGTGTGAATGTGGGAGTTAATGTCACTGAATCATAAACTTACAAGGGGCTGTAATTCAGGGAATTCTTATGTATATTTTACCACGATATAAATATTACATTTTAAATATTTATTTAAAAAATTTTAACCCATTAGATTGCAAAACATACAAATTGTGGTAATACCGAGCGTCAGCAAGAAGGAGAAGTAACGAGAGTTTATCTTTTGCTGATGGGATGTGTGTCCACATTGGGAAGATCTTGGCTTTATCGAGCAAAGTTTAGGGGCCTATTCTGCACTCGCCCAGCCCCCTCAGCGACTTCCCCTTTGGGTGTAGAGCCTGCAGAAGCCCTCAAATACATCTGCGGAGAGACAAGTTGGAGAAGACTTGTTGCAACATTGTAACAGAGAAGGTACGCTATGGTTATCCACAGGAGAAAGACTACAGAATTCCTGGTTTACTCATACAGTGGAGTGGAGTGAAAACAACTGAGATGCGGCTACGTATGGGAACGTGGACAATCCTCAAATATACACGTGGGGCCAAAAAAAAGACTCAAATTACAGAAGGATCATAGATCTTGATACTATTTATATGTTTAAAAGTGTTCACTATATATACACACAACAATACAACATCCATTAGCAGGCGGATCACCAAATTCAGGAGACGGTTACCACTGGAGAAGGAAAGAAGGCATCAAACAGGATCATGGAAGTTTACATAGGGTTTCTCAAATTCCTTTTTTTTTTAATGTTCATTTTATTTTTGACAGACAGAGACAGAGTGCAAGCAGGGGGAGAGGTAGAGAGTGAGACACAGAATCCAAAACAGGCTCCAGGCTCTGAGCTGTCAGCACAGAGCCTGACAGGGGCTCGAACTCATGAACTGCGAGATCATGACCTGAGCCGAAGTCAAACACTTAACCAATTGAGCCACCCAGGCGCACCAGCACAGCGTTTTTCACTAGTCACTGCAGTGCTGATTTCTGATTGGGTAAATAAATGGCTGTCCATTACATTAGTCTACATACTTTGTTGTATGCCTATATAATTTCATCATACAAAATAATAAAGCAGGGATTAAAATAATGTGATGGGACATTGCCAACAGAATCCATTCATTAATTTATAGAAGTAATTGTTAGATGAATACATCTCATGTGCTCGATGCTGGAGAAACATAAATGGACACAGGGTCGCCATCTCCAAAGTTCACGGTCATGTGAGGGAGACAAGTATTAGTCAAAAAGTCAGGTGGATGAAGATATAACTTATACTAAAATAGGTGTCCTGGTTTCCAGGAAGGAGACTGGGATAATTATCGGTAGGGAATCTCACTTGACCAAGAGGACCAGCTCAAAGAAGCTGCCATTGGAGGATGCCCAAAACCACCCCAGCAGACCTTCCTGCAGTGAAGTTCAGAGTCAACAATCCTCACCTACCCAGAGGCACGAGCCAAGACCACCGTGGATTCCCAAGCATCTGAGAAAAGCCTGTAACAGGAAAGATGGGGACCATAAAGCTTGCTTACATGCATACATAGATACTTAAGACAAATGGGAACAGTGATCTACAAGGAACATACATGACGCAGAAAGAATAAACTTCTTAAAAAGTACTATAATCCTCAGAGAGATAAGGAAAGGTATTCCATCCCCAAAATAAGAAACAAATGTTATTATTTATTTATTTAATGTTGAAGTTTGTTAACATACAGAATAATCTTGGCTTCAGGAGTAGAATGCAGTGATTCATCTCGTACGTATGACACCGAATGCTCATCCCCAAAAGTGACCTCCTTCATGTCCATCACCCCCTTAACCCATCTTCTCACCCCACTAGAACAAACTCCAGTTTGTTCTCTGTATTTAAGAGTCTCTTGGAGCGTCTGGGTGGCTCAGTCGGTTAAGCGGCCGACTTTGGCTCAGGTCACGATCTCATGGTTCGTGGGTTCCAGCCCCACATCAGGCTCTGTGCTGACAGCTCAGAGCCTGAAGCCTGCTTCAGATTCTGTGTCTCCCTCTCCTGTGTGTGTACACACACACACACATACACACACACCACATCTTCTTTATCCATTCGTTAGTTGATGGACAGTTGAGCTGTTCCCATACTTTGGCTCTTGGTGATAAAGCTGCTATAAACACTGGGGTGCATGTGCCCCTTTGAAACAGCATTTTCATTTCCTTTGGATACATTCCTAGTAGTGCAATTGCTGGGTCATAGGGTAGTTCTATTTGTAATTTTTTGAAGAACTTCCATACTGTTTTCCAGAGTGGCTGCACCAGTTTGCATTCCCATCAGCAGTGCAGAACAAGATCTGTTGTTTCCTGAGTTGTTACTTTTGGTCACTCTGACCCGCGTGAGGTGGTATCTCAGTCTGGTTTTGATTCTTATATCCCTGATGATGAGTGATGTTGAGCATCTTTTCATGTGTCTGTTTGCCATCAGGATGTCATCTTTGGAAAAGTGTCTATCATGTCTTCTGCCATTTCTTCACTGGATTATTTGTTTTTTGGGGTGTTGAGTTTGGTAAGATCTTTTTTTCTAATTTTTTAAAATGTTTATTTATTTTTTGAGAGGGAGTATGAACAGGGGAGGGGCATAGACAGAGGGAGGCACAGAATCTGAAGCAGGCTCCACACTCCAAGTTGTCAGCACAGAGCCCAATGTGGGGTTTGATCTCACCAACCCTGAGATCATGACCTGAGCCAGTCAGAAGCTTAAATGACTGAGCCACCTAGGTGCCCCTGAGTTTTCTAAGTTCTTTATAGACTTTGGATGCTAACCTTCTATTTGAGATGTCATTTGCAAATACCTTCTTCCATTCTGCAGTTACCTTTTAGTTTTGTTGTGTCCTTTGCTGTGCAGAAGCTTTTTATCTTGATGAGGCCCCAATAGTTCATTTTTGCTTTTATTTCCCTTGCCTCAGAGGCATGTTAAGTAAGAAGTTGCTGTGGCCTGGGTCAAAGAGTGCTGCCTGTTTTCTCCTGTAGGATTTTGATGGTTTTCTGGTTCACATTTAGGTCTTTCATCCGTTTTGAATTTATTTTTGTGTATGATGTAAGAAAGCATCCAGTTTCATTCTTCTGCATGTTGCTGTCCAATTCTCCCAGCACCATTTGCTAAAAGGACTGTCTTTTCTCCATTAGCTACTCTTTCCTGCTTTGTTGAAGACTAGTTGGACATATATTTGTGGGGAAATGGATGTGATTTTTCAAAGAAAGAATTGTTAGGAGAGTAAAGAGCTCTTGTGAGTTGAAAACATGACAGCATAAATGAAAAATCCTACAGAAAGATTCAAAGATGAAATTGAGGGAATAGCCCAGAAAGAAGAGCAAAAAGAAAGACAGAAAGTAGAAAATAGAGGGCAATTAGAGGACCACTACAGGAGATCCAATATCCAAATAATAGAAACTCTAGTAAGATGAATGGAGAAAGTGCTGGAGAAAATCCTCAATTAAATAATTCAAGACAGTTTCTCAGAACCAAAGGACATAAATTTTCACATCAAAAGGGTAACTTAAAAGGGTCAGCATAAAGGATGAAAAAAGGCTCATTCCAAGACCCATCACCATAGAACTTTAGAACACTGGGGGGAAAAAGATTTCTGGAGAGAAGAAGGAAACAGTCAAAAGGATTATATATCAAAATAGCATCTGGCTTCTTAACAGCAATGATGCTTGCTTGATGATAGTAAAAGAATGCCTTGGGGTGCCTGGGGGCTCAGTCGGTTAAGCGTCTGGCTTCGGCTCAGGTCATGATCTCATGGTTCATGGGTTTGAGCCCCACATCGGGCTCTGTGCTGACAGCTAGCTCAGAGCCTGGAGCCTGTCTTCGGATTCTGTACTCCCTCTCTCTCTGACCCTCCCCTCCTCTCTCTGTCTCTCAAAAACAAATAAAAAACACTTTTAAAATTAAAAAAAAAAAGAATGCCTTGCCTTGTAAATTATTATCCCAATCTAAAATTCTATATCCAGCTAATCTATCCATCAAGAGTGAGGACTGAATAATGAGCTAGACAAAATGTCCTATTGTCCACATTGAATAGAACTGATGATACCACTTCAATTCTAGCAGCGCACTTACCCAAGTAAGGGACAATACTCAAGGATTCGATACACTGGGATTTATCCATCCATTGTTCTTCAGTGTCACTTACAGAAAAGATACTTGGTGTTGGGAATACAGACATACAGTAATTTCTATTAGGGGTCTGGATATGTCATTTGGCTTCAATATACCTTACTTTCTCCACTTATAAAATGGAGAATCTGATGCTAACCTATGGTGCCTCACAAAGCTGATGGGATGGACAGGAAGGGAAGAGGGAAGAGTAATTTCAGCTCCTCAAAAGGAAGATGACAAACAAATACGAAGCCAATTCTTTCTTTGTGTAACTCCCATGGTCACTGACTTTCGTCTGCCCAACAAACATTCCATTCCACTCCAACTTCCATTCCAATTTCAAGGCTGATGGTGAACTCCACTCCCTGGCCATAGTTGATTGGTTTAGGAGTGGACACTTGGCCTTTCTGGGCCAATTAAAATTGTGCTCTGGAATTCTAAACCTGGAGCCAAGACACGTGAGTCAGTTTCTCTTCAGGTGGCTGGAAATGATGTTGTGTGAACCCCACTGCTGTCTGCTCCAATATTCCATCACCCAGCTTCCGAAGCAGAAGTAGCAGGTTGGCCACCAGAAAGGATGAAGCCAAAAATGACACAAGACAGTTACCAAGGTGAGAGATGGAGAGAGAAACACTTCCTGACCTACCAGCCTTGCTCCACTGCCAACCCCATTCCTCGAAGGCCATGCGTCAGTCCAACAGATTCCCTTCTTTTTTTGATTCCTCAAAATTTTATTTCCTAGGCGATCAAAATTTTTTATAATGGCCAAAAATAGTAAATAAAAATGTACTATTCTAACCATTTTTAGTGTACAATTCAGTGGCATCAGGAATGTTCCTGTGGTTGTACAACCATCCCCACCATTCATCTCCAGAACTTTCTCACCTTCCCAAATAAAAACTCTGTACCCATTAAGCAATGACTCACTGAAAATGTTCACTTACTATATGGTCTAGCTATTTAAAATTTTTTTCATGTTTATTTATTTATTTTGAGAGAGACAGCACTGTGCTATCAGTACAGAGCCTGACTTGGGACTTGATCTCACAAACCATGAGCTGAAATCAAAGTCAGATGTTTAACCTACTGAGCAACCCAGGTGCCCCTGATCCAGTCATTTTACTCCTGGATATTTGCCCAAGAGAAAGAATAGTATATGTCCCTATGTCCCTATAAAGACTGATAGCCACATTTAACTATAATATCTCCCCAAATCAGAAACTGTCCAAATATTCACTAATGAATAAATTAGTGAATTGTGGTATATCTGTTCAATGGAATACTATTAGGCCATGACAAGGAATGAACTTTTGATACACAGCACAAAGTGGATGAATCTCAAAATAATTATGCTGTGCGAAAGGCCTCAGACAGAAGAGTACATGTTGTTTGCTTTCACTTATATAAATTTCTAAAAAACACAAACTAATCTAAAGTGACAGAAAGCCGATTGGTGGTTGCACATGGGGAGGCCAGTGAAGTGGAGGCTGAAGAAGTATGGAAGGGTAAGATGGTGGAATCACAAAGAGGCATGAGGAAACTTTCACAGGTGGTGCGAATGTTCATGACCTTGATAGCAATGATGGCTTCACAGTTGTATGTATGTGTGAAACAGTATCAAAGTATACACCTTACATATGTGCAGCTTACTGTATATCACATTTTTATCAATAAAGCTGTTTTAAAATACTGGATGCTAGAGACAGTGAGTGATGCCTCCAGTATTTTAAAGAAAACTTATTTACAATCCAAGTTCTGTAACTAGCTAAACTGTTCATTTTATTATAGTGGAAGATAAACAAATAATTACACAGTGATTTAAAATCAGTTGTGATAGGGGCATCTGGGTTGCCCAGTCAGGTAAGTGTCTGGCTTCGGCTCAGGTCATGATCTCATAGTTGGTGGGTTTCAGCCCCATGTTGGGCTCTGTGCTGATGGCTCAGAGCCTCGAGCATGTTTCAGATTCTGTGTCTCCCTCTCTCTCTGCCCCTCTCCCAGTCATACTCTTCTCTCTCTCCCTCAAATATTTAAAAGTTAAATTCAAATAAAATGAAACCAATTATGAGAAATGTTAAGATGATGAAATCCAGTGTGCTAGTAGGACATACCACAGTGGACTTGATTGGGTCTGGGTCATCTTCTCTCTCTGTGCCCTCAGAAATAGTCATTGCTCAAAGTCACTGAACCAGTGAAAAAGGAAGAATCAGGTCCCTTTTTTCCTACTTAGTCTGTAGTCTTTGGAATATGCTTTAAGTTTGGGCCAATAATCCTCTTTTCACTATTTATACTCAGGGAGAGCCAGCTGGAATTTGGGTTAACATCCTCATCTCAGATTTTTAAAAATATTAAAAATTGGGGTAGAACCATCCCCAATCCTGAAGGTTGACGCCACCATATCCTTGAGGTTTACAAACAGAGCAACATTAAAACACTCAGCACACCTAGGATGGGCCACAAATAGGTATGTTAGCATGTGTTGCCCCTGCCTCATGATAGGCCTTCACTGGCAACAGCAACACGGCCAACTGTGTGCTTTCCTACACGGGTTGCAACGTTTTGTCTGAAGGTGATAATCTTCAACATTACAGTTTTGCCACATTCTCTTATTTTGCCATAGTCTAGGAATGATTCCAATTTGGCATTATTCAATTCAAAATCCATTTTCTTTGCAGAAAACTACTGTGTGCCAAATTCTAGGGATACAGGGAAAACTAAGACTCAGTCTCTGCCCTAAAGGAGCTCATGGTCTGGTAGTGAAGTCATTAACAAATGAAGAACTGCTCTTTGGCCAGTTATTCTTCACACTTCTTTCTAAAACCCAAGTTCTCTTAGCACGCTGACCTAAAGGATCATCAAAGGAAAATCACACTGTATTTTACTTCTTAATTTCCTTTCTAGTGCTTCCTAACTTCAAGAGGGACATGAAATGCTTGACATAACTCTCCAGTAAAATCCAAATCCTTTGGCACCACAGGACTTGAAAATATTAATCCTAAGGGCAATCTCGTTCATCAAAAGATATTAATATTGTTAATCATAAGGCCCCTACTTGGACCTGCCACCCACACGATGTGTGTCAAAGCCGTGTTTCTTTCCTGGGGGGGGGGGGGGGTGGGAATCTCTTTGCTCCTTTGTAAGATCCACCTGAAAGGCTCAGGTGTGTTCCAGCAGGCAGATTCTTCCTTCTGCTTTGAAGTATCTATATCTGGTTAGTACCATTAAGAGAAAGTCACGTAAGCAGTCCAAGAAGCCCTCTTGCAAGACGATTTTGAGTCAGCAGGCACGGAATCAACGATGGTCCTGTTCTATCTCTTCTTTACCCAGAGTCCCAGAGTTAGTGAAGGAATGTGTAAGAGGACGCCATGCTGGCTTTCCAGCAGGAACTTCCTTCCTGAGCGGTGTCGCCAGGTAATCCCGGGCGTGGCTTAGCCCATCCTCATCCTCCTGCAGTCTGAATTCCGGCTGGGTACTCTTTGCAATTACTGGGGAACAGACATTTTGTGATGCTGCCGCCTTTGCCCTCCAGCCTCCCTCTGGGTCCTCATGGTGCCATTTCAAAGAGCTCAGGCGCAATATTCCAAACCAATGGCCACTCCTGGGAGGGTCCTGCCAGGGTCAGGCTTTCAGTGAACCGGGGCTGCTCGGGTGCTGTCTTGGGAAAACCACGTCATTCCTCCCTGGGTTTCCAAACAGCCGACAGCCGGACACCTCGGGCCACGTCCGAGCCTCAAGGGCCCGCCCGACACGACACCATCCACGGCCCGGCCCAAAGCCTGCCCGGGAACAGCGAGCTACCGGCTCCACGAGGCCAGACGGCGGCCGCCGGCGCTGGACACGCCCTCGCGCCCGTGGCCCCGCCCCACTTCCGGCCGGGCGGGGATCACGTGCCCTGGCCCCGGCCCCACAGGCAGCGCTCCCCTCGCTTCGAGCGTCCCGGCTTCCCTTCCGCCGGAAGTGGGGCGACTTTCCCTTTCCGGCTACGGGTCCCTGAGCGGAGCTGGAGGCCGGACAGGGGAGCTGAGCGGCGGCGGCGGCGGCGGCGGGGGCGGTAATGGCGGAGCTGGTGCAGGGGCAGAGCGCTCCGGTGGGGATGAAAGCCGAGGGCTTCGTGGACGCCCTGCACCGGGTCCGGCAGGTACGGGCGGGGCCGGCGGGCGGGAGCACGGGAGCCCGAGGCGGGGCCGGGCCGGGCCCGATTGGGAGGAGGGGGTCGGGTCTGGGGGAGGGTGGTGGGAGGCAGCCCGGGCTGACGCCTCGGCCGGGCTCAGCCTTTTCTTGGGGCTCCTGCAGCCCGGGAAGCCGAGGGATGAAGCGCCACCGGGACGCCCGCCTGAGGTGCAGCCGCTGGGAGACGGTTTGCTGGGGTCGCTTGGCCTTATCGCGCCCCCGCGCCCGGGCTGGACCTGAGGGGCACCCTTGGTGGGCTTCTGGGGTTCGCGAGGGGAAAGGGGCTGAGGAGCTCACGGTGAGGACCCGGGTATAGACAGAAAGTGGCCATCTCGGGCCCTGTAGCTTCTTAAAATTTGGAAAACCTCGTCTTCAGACTTCCTGTATTCCAGGGGTGGAGTGGAAGGAATTCGAGGGTATTTTACTCTTGAAGTTGCTCTTGGAGAGGAAGGTGTTAAGTAGGCGTGGGTGGTCCTCAAGACGTAGAAATCCCTTAAGGGCAATCGTTTTTTCAACCCCCGGGGAGAATGTGATATGGACTCATCCCAACAGTGAAACTTTACCATCTGACAATATCGTGCATTTTGTCAGAGTTAAATAAGATGGGTTTTAAAGAGATTGCAAGCTTCCCAGGAGAATGAATTTGGGACCTGCCAGGAATCCTCTGGCTTCCGGCATGGGGCTTAGAGCAAAACCTGTCCTTGAATTGTGTGTTAATCTTACAAGTTAGCGCTGACACTTAAACCTTTTCTGCTGAGTGTCTTATGTGCATCATCTCTTCCTATTTAATTGTAGGCATACTAACTGACAGTTTACAAGTTGGGCTATAACTAATTACTGCTTGATTCCTAACAGAAAGCCACAGGACTCATTGTGTTAGAAGAAGGCCTCCACTTGGTCGCTTGAAGATATGGTCTTTACATCTCTCTCCAGTATTCCAGGGGAGGGAGCCCTACCTGTTTCCCAGATACTGACTTTTCATATTAATACTGATGCTCCTATAGACATTATATTGGATCCCAGAACTTTCCAAACCTGTGGTCCCGCCTAAAATCTTGTCTGATGACTTGTTACTTACTGCCTAGGCGTCAACCAGTACAATAGTGAGTATCCATCTTACTTAGACTTCAGAGCCAACCATTGGCTGTCATGGATGAACAGGCCATCCAGCTCCCCTGCCACCACTCTGCCTGCCGGCGTGTCACACCGCTGTCCTCTACAGTACAGGGTCCTGAACTTTGTTTCTCACTGGCTACTAATAAGTAATGGCTTTCGCTTTGTGCTGATATGTGACAATCACCTGTTGGCCTTCTGTATCCAGGAAGAATTAGAGTCACTGCCCTAAAGAGCTCAGATCCTCAGTTTGCAGAAGGCCTACTGTAGTTGAACGTAAAATGAATTTTGAACCATTGAGAAGACTTTCTGCTTCTCTTGGGCCAGTGGTTGAACTCGTATTGGACAACCTGCTCAAGAGGGAGGGAGACCCTCTGGTAAATGCTGACCTAATGTGGATTGTTGAAGCAGTGGTGTTTACTACTAGCAAAGAAAACTTCATTGGAAATGTTCCCAGCTCTGAAATGCACCATTGACTGGAATAGTGATAAGCCCAATGGAGCCGGTGCTGTAAGTGTCACTTCCGAATATTAACCGCTGTGGTCGATACTGTCTCCAAGGATTTGATGGCCTTTAAAAATCTAAAGAAAAAAAACAGGTTTGTGGGTAATTTTAGGTTTCTGTATAGATTCGCTTTGGGCAAGAATGGAATGTGAGAAATTGAAACTGTTGTTTGCTTTATAGGCAAGCTTCCCTCAAAGGGTCTCAGATTATTGGGGCGTCCGGACGGTGGTGGCTCTACTTCACTGTATATACACCATGTTGCAGAGATGTGCTTTTTTCCTCTCCAGTAACTGGCAATAAGAGACAGCGTATTTCTTATTTCTTTATTTAAGTGATGGCACAGCTTCCCCCCGAGCCTAACCCTCCCCCCCCCCCCCACATGTCCTCATCAACACCAGCCATGGTCTCTAAAACCCTCACTAGTTTGTCAGGGAGCCGTAAGCTGCCATGTCCTCACTTTATCCAGAAGATCACAGTAAAGTCCGAACTGACCCTGCTGGGATTCGAACCCGCAGCTTCTGTTAGCCTGGTGTGTGGAGTCCAGTCCCTAATCCATTCGGCTTCCTGCCTGGCATCTCGAAGCCTCCTGCATGTCCTTCGGACTCTTTCCAGCAAAGGGAACCAACCACTTGTTACTCTGGTTCCCTCTGACGATCCAGGGGGAGTCCCTGAAGCTGTGTAAAATTTGCTTCCCCGGCAGAGTTACTAGTGTTTGGCACAAACGAGTTGTACGACGCTTCTGAAGGGAAGCATCCCGGTGTGGAAGCGCGGCCTGACTCGGCCCCGGCGATGAAGATCTAAGACTGCTGGCTATTGAAAAAGCGTGTTCAGTTCTCCCAACCCAGTGGCAGGTCAGCAAAAAGAAAGTATTTGTTAACCTCATTTAGAGCGAGCAGGAGGGGCCTAGTACGGGTGGGAAGTGGACCCAGAGCCAGGCCGGGCTCAGCCAGCCCGTTCTCCAGCCGCACTGCATTTCTACCCCGACTGTCTGGTTTCCCAGACGTCCTCATGGAGATGACGGAGAAGTAGGTACAAATCCCTTCTGTTTGGTTTGGTTTGGTTTTTCAAAACAAAAAAATTCCCCAAAAGCCCACTGCCGGGGGCTGAGTAGTGTCCAGCACCTAGTGCGCGTGTTTGCGTGTTAACAGGACAGCGTGGCACCGCGCTGTGTCACAGATTCCCAGCCGCCTTCCCCAGGTTGGGCCCCAGCCTGGCAGTCAGCCCCTAAATAGACGTTCTCTCGCCAGCTGCTCATGCTTTTCGGGACTTGACCCTCCCGTGTCAACCTAGATGTGCTCAGTGCCCTGTGTTGCATACTCAGGAGGTATTCGGTTCACATAAGTACAGTGTGACGGTGCCTGTCGGCCTTGAGCGTCACGGTGGTTCTGTGCCCTCGTGATTGTGCCCGAGCCACTGCAGAGCCAGTGCGAAAGCGGCTTGGTAGGCCTGGGACCTGTTCCTCACCGTACGTTTTTGTTGGAAGTGCTCATTGGTTCAGGGCCCCAGAATTTCCTTGGTCCTCTGGAAAATGCCAGCCCGTGCTGCTGTCTCACACTTTGAGCCTGAGCAGTAGGTGATGTGGCCTGCGTGCTGGGTAAATTGCCTTTACGAGAGCGCACGTCCACCATTAAACGAAAAAGCCTTTGTTCGTCGGCTTTTGGTCACGCCCGCCAAGAGACTGCCTTTGCTTCCTTAGCCTATGAGATTTCTGACTCACGACTCACAGCAAGCGTGCGGAGTGCTCCCTCGACTTGAGCTGTGCTCCGCCGAGACTTGTCCCACAGGTCCAGGCTGAGTAGCTCAGGGCATCATTTCGTGAGGGACTAAGTCCTGAATGCACATGCATTCTTGCCCCCTCAAACACTTGAAGAAAACCAGTGTCTGCAGGAAGTCACGGGGCTGTTCTGTATCTTTGGTAGGATGCGGTAGAGTGCCCGGTAAGGAGGGTCCTTGTTAAAGGGTCCTGGTGACATGACAGTCCGTTCAGGTCACCGCTGTCACGGAAACACTCAACTTCCTCTTTGTGTGGTAAATGGTAAAGGCACAGTATGTCCTGCTGGATGTTTCTAAGGTTTTTCTCCTTTTCAGCGGAGACATCTTTCTTTTAAAACGCGGTAACCCAAATGTATCATCTGACTTGGGTTTCTTCTGAGGTCTCACTTATTCTGTAGACACAAATTTGTCTAGACTGGAGTTCTCAGACTGGTGGCCCACGGGCTGGAGAAGGCTCACCTGAGGGGGGGCGGTCCTGTGGGCATGCTTTGTGTCACCCACACAATGCCAGTATTTAGAAACTAGAATGATGTCCCATAAAACTTGCGATTTCTAGCTTTTCTAGAAAAAATCCAGCCACCCGGCTCCCACATTCTGGGATGGGGGTGCTCCGCGGGAGCCCAGGAGCAGCGGCCCTTTACGTGGGCATTGGCTCTCTGGGTTCCCACTGGGACGCCTAGTCAACGTATTTTTTCAGATTGTGAATCCATTTCTGGTTTTTACTTGAAATTTCGTTTTTTTTTTTTTTTTAAGGAAAGATTTTAAAATTTATTTTTGAGAGTGAGAGAGCATGAGCAGGGGAGGTGCAGAGCAATAGGGAGACTGACTCTGAAGCAGGCTCCAGGCTCTGAGCTGTCAGCACAGAGCCCGTCACGGGGCTTGAACCCACAAACCATGAGATCATGACCTGAGCCAAAGTCGGCCGCTTAACCAACTAAGCCACCCAGGCGCCCCTATATTTAAAACTTCTAATGGAAAGAACTGTGTCTGGAGATCTAGGGGGGCTGGGCCTCCTGCCGGGAGCTGTATGACATTAACCTGGGTCAGCCGTTCCCAACACTCAATCGATAGGCTGCTCATAGATCTTCCACGGGATCGGCGTCACGGACAGAAAGTGTCTGGGGGGCGCGGGGTTAAGTAAAGGTGAATTGACTTCTTTAAACACAGGACTTCTCCGAACCTTTAATATGTTTGTGTGCAGTTAGCCCTACAGCAGTGAGGGGTGTACATAGTAAATATCCTGTAGTTATGTAATTTCATACCCTCTTTTCATAAAACCAACTCATATTCTCCAATCACATTTCTGGAAATGTTAAGCTAGATGATCAGTACTAGTTCCTTCATGCCTGCGAACATTCAGAGCTGACATCTAGCTGGAGCTGAAAAAAAAAATTGACCATATCGTTTTGGTTGTTTTGCTTTGCGTTATGTCATATTGGGCATCTGTTCAGACTGCCTCTCTCCCCAACATCTCTGTGCAGCCCTTTTATTCTCTTAAGACTCCCCTCTCTTAAGGAATGTGTTGCCTTTGGAGTTCTATTATAAAGACACTTGAGAAAGAATAGTCAGTACTTTTGGAGACATAAACTATACTTTTATCCTCACACCAGATAACAAATCACTTGCAAGGCTGAGTAGCGTTAATAGAAGTAGCGATGTGATTCGAATTGCCTGCCATTGTTTGAGGGTCTGCTGGCTCCGGGGGCCTCTTGCCTGGGTGCTGGGCCGGCTCAAAGACAAGACTGGCTTGCAGCTGGTTCCTCATCTCATGGGCTTAGTCCTCACACCCAGCAGGTGAAGCAGTCGGGACCAGGGTTCTAATTCTCATCTGTCGTATATTTGAACATAATGAGCCGAAGGGAAATAAAACAGTTTTCTCAAAGGCACACAGAGAGGGCATACCCGCAGTCCTTCTTGGACCCAGGTTTTCCGCTTTCTAAGGACTTGGTTCCTTCACAGAGGTGGCTGGCCAATCTTCCATCTCTGAGACCTGTCAGAATCTGAACAGAGCATGGAAGGATGCTGGTGGAATCCCCTGGGACATAGAGTAGGTGGGGAATGGACGTACCGTCTTCAGGGCCTCCGCTGGAGGTCCCAGCGGGAGTGTCACTTCGGCTTAGAGCATCTTAGCATTTTGTCTACCGCTGGGCTTCTCCAGACCCCCTTTATGTTTAGCAGACCTGTGAGGGCTACCTTCCGTGTGTCGAGCACTCTGCTATGCATTAGCGGAGTTGTGCTTTAACTTTTGGGAACGCGGACCTTTTTAAGACTTTTGAAAACCTTGAACCTCACCACAGCAATGTCATTTCAGGAGGTTCGTGAATTCTCTAAAGCTAAGCCGTGGGGTTCTCAGGTTTAAAAAAAAAAAGCCTTTGGCCTAGCGGTCCTAAGGATTCAGACAAGTCTCCCATTCAAAGAGCTCCCTGTAGCGGGGAGACAATGTAACCAATAACATCAGCGGGTTACATGTTGCAAAGGTGCTTTGTAAGGTGCTTTGCAAACACAGAGAAGGGGTATTTAATTCTGCGCAAATGTGGGTGCCATGGGGCTGTCAGGAAAGGCTACCACGAAGAGCGATGCCTGATTTGGCCCATGGAATTCCTTGTCCTGGTTCATGCCAGTAAATAGGGCAGGGTCAGCTGGGCCGCATTGCGCATGACAACAATAGGCAGCATTCACTGAGCCCCGTTGTGCTAGGTGCCAGGCAAGGACTTCCGTGGATGCCCTCTCATTGATGGTCACGAAATCCCAGGGGGTGGTACAGTGGCCTTCCCAACCGCCCCTGCCCCCACTTATGTGCGGTTTTGCTTCCCGGGGTTTCAGTCACCCTTGGTCCATCACAGTCCTGATGTGTCGGAAGGTCAGTAGCGGCCTAACGCCACTGCGCAACGCCTCTGTCCCTCACCTCCCGTCCCCTCAGGAAGAGCGGGTGCGGCACGAGCCACACCAGGTTCACATACAACCTTTTTTTTTAACAGTATGTTATTCTGCAATTGTTCTTATTTTCATTACTATTCATCTCTTACTGTATGTAATGTAGAAGTTAAATTTTATTATTAAGTGTATACGTATAGGAGAAAACAATCCATAGGGGTTCGGTCCTGTCTGTGGTTTCAGGCATCTGGAGTCAGGACGTGTCCCCGCGGGTTAGGGGCCACCGCTGTGCACCGAAGTGCCTGTTAGGCGTTGGGTTCAGGCTCTGGTTCTGCCACGTGCTAGCTGGTGACTGGACACGCAGTGGGACTTCTTTAAGCCTTAGTTTCTTCATCTGGAAAATGGAGGCCGTTGGTGGCTGTAATAATTTTTTTTAATAGCTAATATTGGAAGGGGCCCCCGTGGGAGGCAGGGGTGGGTAGGGACTGAAGAGGGTAAGGGGCAGACCTCAGGGGTGCCAGTAATGTGCTCTTTCTTGATCTTGACCCTAGTTGCATTGGCATTTTAGTAAGTGGGCATTCAACGAGCTATGAACTTAGGATCTGTTTACTTTTCTGCATTGTTATTCAATAAAATATAAAAATAGCATTCCGTATTTCTTACCCCGCGCCTGGCATGGTCCTGGGCACTGTGCCTTGTGTCCCTCTCCCCGTGGCCACTGTTCAGGCGGACACTCCCAGTCCCACAATAATGAAAAGAGTAGTGACCGTGTGAGGTCCCCGCGAAGACAAGGTGAGGGCACGTCAGGCACTTCGGGGGCAGTGAGTCGGATACCCCGCTGCTCTCAGCGGGACCTCGGGGCGTGGGACGGCCGGGGCTTGCCCCCGTGCACCCACCCTGGCCCCAGGACCTGCCGTCCGGGTCTCAGTCCCAGCCGTGTGGCCCCACCGCATGGGTGACCCACTCTTCTCCCCACCGTGGGGAGCAGAGCCTCTCAGTACAGCCCGGGCGTCGGTGGGGGTCACTGGGGGGGCCGAGCAGAGGCCCCCGGGGGGCGAGCTGGGTTCCTGCTCCCAAGCAGGTGGTGGGAGCGCTCGGCCTGTGCTTGTGGGGTCCGTGACCCACAGCGGCTCTGGCGTGCCTCTGCCTGTCTCTGTCCAGCACAGTGTTTAAATGTGCGTGACGCTACGGAGACAGTCACGGCTTCCTGTTTGGATTTACAAGGGGAACCACTTGGATCATGAACCTTGTCAGAGAATTTTAGTCACAAAAACGTGCCCTGGGAATAATTCATCGCTGTTTCCCAAGTTTAGTGATTTGCGTATCCGCCTTCATGGTTTTTGCCATATCGCTGACCCCTCAGTGTTTATGTAGTATTTTTGTATCTTTTTAAAATTCAGAGACATTTAAAATATTTTTGAAAGGAAACTCAATCACTATCATAAGTGAAAAACTTTTGCCACGCATGAAAGGTAACTATGCGTCTCCCCGAAATGCCTGCCTGCGTGCTTCCCTTTGGAAAACACCGGCTTGCAGGCGAGGGTCTCACCTAAGGGCAGACACTGGAAGAGCTGGCTGGAAAACCAGGGTTCTTGACCGACTCTGCCTGCAGGGCTCCCCCTCTCATTTCCGCTGACTGTTCAGAGTCGAGTCAACGAGTGTGAAGTTGGTTAGTATTTTACCTTATTATGGTGCCTAAAATAGCACGTGTAGCAGGAGAACTGATTTTCCTCCTTGCCTCCCCCCAAAAGAGGGGAAAGGGGGACCAAGTGGTAAAAAATCAGTAGCAAAGTCCCCTCAAGGTCATGCCCTCTGATAAGCTCTGCCCTGGCCTTGGTTTTGTAGGAGAATCCTGGCTTCGGGGCCTCGTGTTTTCTGGCCTGCACCACCATTAGCCGGAAATGTCCCTCCCCTCCCGTCAGGACCGTGTGAGGAATGGCCTGAGCTCTGTGCCCTGGAAATCATTCGGGCTGAGGTCCTTGGGAAGTGAGATGGATTTAAGAAAGTTCTAGGTGGAACGAGGGAGGTGCCCAGCGCTGTGGTTAATAGCACTGCCCGGAGCTGGGCGGGCCGGGCTTCAGTGCTGTGCCTCCGCTTGGAGGATGTGTGACTTTGGGCAGAGCGTTCGGCCTCTCTGAGCCTCACCTTTCCTTGTTTTAAAATGGAAATAGTACCAGCCTCCTGGAGAAGCCTGGTGAGGACAAGTGAGAGCATCTTTAAATGCTCATTGCCGAGTACCCAGCACAGAGTAAACACTCGCTACATTTTAACTCCGTATTCTAGGGCGCGTATAAAATCATTCCTTGAAGCAAGGTTGCATTTGTATGAAGAGTACATTGTCTTCTTTATAGAATGTTGTCATATATACAATGTATTGTTAATGATATTGTGTCCTGTATGTCAAACTCAGATTTAACATTTGTTTAACGAGAGTTCAAGTGCACCCGGTTGACTTCAGGGCTCCACCTCTTCACCAGTATTCTGTACCGCTTTTCTCTTAGTGGAAATTTCCCAAATTATAGATAACTGAGGTAAACATAACTTAAGAACAAATCCGAGAGCCCCAGCCTTTAATCAAATTCAGGAACAGGAAACTGTTGTTAACATTTTTAGTGTATCGGCTTTGGGGAGAAAAATGACATTCCAGCAACATGTGAAACCTAAACGCAGAAATTATAAGAAGGGCCCAGGACTCAGGAACACATTCTAGCTGCTTTGGAAGGAAGCGAAAAGATCTGGAAGCTAAGGGGTGTCATGTGAAAGGAGCAGGGAACGTGCCTGATGTGTCCAGTTTGTGTTTGGGGTTCTGTGTTTGGGAGTGATTTGACACGCATGCTGTTGGGGGACTCCACTGATAATCATGAGCCCTTGTACCCGTTCCTTTGTGTTTGGGGGTCATGTGTGCTGACTACTGGGAGCATTTTGGGCCCTCTTGGAAAGCAGCTGGGCCAGTAACCCTGAAAGCCCCCACGTCAGTCATTTCCCACTCAGTTTATTACGGCCAATGAGAGTCTGGGAGACCCAGGCCATGGCCATGTTCTCACCTCTTAATCCACCTGTTTTGCCAGCTGGGTCGTTAAAATAACTTTTGGATCTCAAGTAGCCAACCTCCATAAGCTTATCCAAAACAAATACGGAGAGGGAGGCTGCAAGTCAGCGGTAGTGCCGCTGGGCGAGGTTTGTAGTGTATTTGGTTTTATAGCAAACGGCCCTTGGATACAGGAGGTTGAGCTTCTAGGGCAGTCTTGGTATTTTGATCAGTTACTTCTAATAACATTTCTAAACAAGCAGCCATCCAGGGCACCGTCATCTCTAGCCTAGACAGGGGTCGGCAGACTCTTCCTTTAAGGGTCTAAACAGTAAATGATCTCTCCGGGCACTGGACACAGGGTGTCTCCGTGCAGTTCCTCAAGGACAGGTGCATGCGGCTCTGTCCCCGCGGAACTTTCTTTACACAGCAGGTGGTTCATCAGCCAAACTTCGCTGACCCCTGACCTAGACCCGCTCCTGAATAATCTTACTCCTGTCTCCTTAGAAGCTGTTTTCCTTGTCAAGGGGATCATTTGGAAATGTAAATCAACATGTTATTTCCCTGCTGAGCCTTGTAGTTGCTTACTATAAAATCCAAGCCCCTCGCCATGGCCTAGAGCCCTAGCCTGTGTCATTTGGTTCTTTCTTCTCTAGGACATTGACCTCTCCCTTCTGCGCTCGAATCTACCAGGCTGGCCTCTGCCTCAGGGCCTTTGCACAGGCTGTTTCCTCTGCCTGGAATGCTCTTCCTTGGATTTTTGTAAAGCCGGGGAGGCTTTAGCTCCCGTGATCTAAGGAGAGCAGAGCGGCCTTCCCTGAGGCCCCAGCTCAGGTGGCTCTCCTCCAGCACTTACCTTCTTTTATTAGCATAATTCATTGTCTTCTCTTGTTAGTATGATGCTTATGTCCAGCTGAAGCCATCAGTTCCTGGCCAGCCTGTCCCTGTCACTCCGCATGGCCGCTGACAGCAGCGGCCTGGTCATCCGTGCCCACCACAGGGACCCGCTCCTGGACCGGAGCCCCGCGCACAGTAGGCATTTGCTGGCCGAGTTGCCTCGTTTTAGCAGCTGTGCCATCTGTGAAGGGCTGCCTGGCGCCCAGGCGCCTCTGTGCTGGGAGGACGCTGTGAGCTCGGCCCAGACTGCGGCCGGAGGGAGACACCTGACCCCTGGGTCCCTGATGCTGGAGTCCTTCCTTGGGTTTCCAGTGTCATGGGTGTCTTTGTTTCAAGTCATTTATGTTGGTCCCCGCAGCTCTCCGACTTCTGGGCACATTCGGACAAGCCCAGAACTGCCACGGAAGCGCCGCTGGGTGGCCGGCCCTCTGTCCGCTCCCTAGTCCACCGGCGTCTCAGGCGTTACTTGGGGACTGACCTCGGGAGCGGTGCTGGGAGTGTTCCTTTGATTAAATGACAAAAGAGCTGAGTTACCAGGAAGATCCCACTGAACTTTCCTGTGAGAACAAAGCAGATAGAAATGTTCTGCACAGCATTTGTTTCTGGGGAGAAAACTTCAATAGCTGGATGATGGTTTTTTTTTTTTTTATAACTGATAATATTAGAAATTGAAATCCCTGTCTGAGGTCTCTCACTCTCTCTGGTGCAGGAATCCTTTCGAGGTAGCCTGGACCATGTGGGGCTTGAACTCGTGAGCCGTGAGATCATGACCTGAGCCGAAGTCGGATGCCTAACCGACTGAGCCACCCAAGCGCCCCAAACACAGCCTTTTAAATAGTACTGGGAATTGGTTTCTCAAGGGACTTCGGTGCCAAAACCTTTTGAACAGAGTCCTTCGTGTTGATGGCCTGCCTTTTTTCTTAGAGTGCAGTGCGCCTCTCCTTCCAGTGATGGCTTAGAAGTGCTGATTCGTATAAGACCAACGGTGGAAAGTATCTTGTTTCTACAGACACATTGTTCCTGAGGCCATAGGAAGACTCGTTGGCAGTGCAGGGTGTCCTGTCGGTGGCACTGCCTTAGGTTCCTGTGGGCCTGGGGGTGAAACGGGGTGACAGGCTTTGTAGAGAGCTCTCGGCTTTCTCCCTCACGTGGAGCCCGGATTGGTTACTGAGTCTTTAAATCTGATTCTCTCTGTAGATTGCTGCTAAAATTGATTCAATTCCTCACTTGAATAATTCCACACCTCTAGTGGACCCCTCAGTGTATGGATACGGAGTACAGAAGCGGCCCTTGGATGACGGAGGTAAGTTGCGGGGACCGTCTTTGCCTTTCAGCTGGTAGCGCGCCTGCCGCGGGTCGGCCGGGTCAGCCGTTTGCAGAACAGCTGTCCCCAGCGTCCTTCCGAAGACGCACGGTTGAGGGGACCGATTGGGGTCGATGTTTCCCCTGCAATTCTCCAGCATTTGAGTTCTGATTTGCCTTGATAATACGGGAACGAGTTCCGCTGGGCTCAGAGGTAAACGCGGCCTTTGTGCGTCCACTCAGAAGTCATTTGACTGATTTGAGAAGTTTGTTTGATCGAGGCCTCCGTTCTTCAGACGCACACGTGGGGGTGGGACTCACCACTCTTCTCCAGAGAGAGCTAAGATTTGATGCCTGACTCGAAGGAGCCTGTGGCTCCACCTGACCTTCAAGAAAGAGAAGGGCGGGGAGACCTCGATTCCCGTTTAGGACAGGCTCTCTCTAGAAGCGCCCGTCTTCTGTTCATGCATGTGTTGCTGGTGGTTGGTTTCTGTACCCTGCTTCAGCCCCGAAAGGATTTGAGACCGCTTGGCACCCCAGTGCCGGCCCCCAGCACCCTAGCAGAGCGAATCTGTCAGATGTGTTTGTGCAGAGAACTTGGACTCCTTGGGTGCATTTGGTGTCCTGCAAAGTAGGACTGAAGATGGAGGCTGACGCTTACTGGGCACAGAGACGCACGCAGTGGGCCGGCCCGTGCCTTCTCTGTCCTGTCGGCCGTGTGTGTGCACGCGAAAGTCAAGGTGTACGACAGGATATGTGGTGTAATTTCCTTTCCACAAAAAAGCGTGTGTTTTGATGTATGTAGAAAAAGTCATCTGGTGCGGCTGATTTCCCCAGTGTCTCAGGCTCTACAGCCGGGGTGTGGCGGGGTGCTGTAGTTTTAAGTGTGGTTACCTTTTTGGAATAGTTGGACAGGTTCACACTGAAGATTCTAAGGGGCCTGTGTTCATTTTGGTGTAAACGTTCTTTTCTGCCTAAGTTGTTTTTTGTGTTCTGTGTTTTGTTGTTTTTTAAGTTTATTTATTTTGAGAGGGAGAGGCCAAGCGGGGGAGGAGCAGAGAGAGGGAGAGAAGGAATCCCAAGCAGGCTCTGCACCGTCAGCACAGAGCCCAGTGGGGGCCTTGAGCTCACAAACTGTGAGAGCATGACCTGAGCTGAAGTCGGACACAACCGACTGAGCCATCCAGATGCCCCGTGTTTTTGTTGTTTAAGGTTTATTTATTTTGAGAGAGAAAGAGTGTGCAAGTGGGGGAGAGGCAGAGAGAAGGAGAGAGCAAGAATCCCAAGCAGACCCCTCGCGCTGCCAGTGGAGAGCCTGACATGGGGCCTGAACCCACTAACCATGAGATCATGACCTTAAGAGCCAGACGCTTGGCTGACTAAGCCCCCCAGGTGCCCCAGGAAACTGAGTACACACACACGCACAAGGTCTACCCCAGGGCCATTGGAACAGGTGACCATTACAGTATTTTTTTAATGTTTATTTTTGAGAGAGAGAACAAGTGAGTGAGTGTGGGAAGTGTGGGGGGTGTGGGGCAGAGAGGGAGGGAGACACAGAATCCAGTGCAGGCTCCAAGCTCTGCACTGTCAGCACAGAGCCCGATATGGGGCTCGAACCCATGAACTGTGAGATCATGACCAGAGCCAAAGTCGGACGCTTAACTGACCAAACCACCTGGGTGCCCAGCGGCTGTTTTAAATGGCTGCTCCAGAATGGTCCCCTGTAATCTTTTTTTTTTGTTTTTGACTGGTGTTAGCAATTCTTAGACCACATATGACTGACTGTGCTATCCCCATTTTTGCCTTCGTGAAAAGCTGTGATGCAAAGTAACCATTTTACCTTCTAGGGCAATCATGCCTCTGTTCTCCTTACAGGACATCAATATAAAAATAAAACTAAGTTGTCTGGCTCTAAGCATGTCTCCCCAGCCCACTGTTTCCAGAAATCATGATCAATACCTTCCACCACTCTCCACCGTGCCTGCACCCCCCCCCCCCGCCCCCGCGAGGCTGGGAGGTGCAAACTCTGCCTACACAGAGCAGGCGGTCACTGCGTCCTTTGCATAAAGAGGACCTGGATATTTTGGATATTTGCAGATGAAAGCACCCCCCCCCCCCCCCCCCCCCCCCCCCCCCCCCCCCCCCCCCCCCCCCCGCAGACTGTTTCCTCCCATTAATCCTCCGGACACCCATTTAAAGAAATACAGAAGGGGCGCCTGGGTGGCCAAGCAGGTTAAGTGTCCGACCGATCAGGTCATGATCTCACGGGTTCGAGCCCCACGTCTGTGCTGACAGCTCAGAGCCTGGAACCTGTCTTCTGATTCTGTGCCTCCCTCTCTCTCTGACCCTCCCCTGCTCGCACTGTCTCTCTCTGTCTCTCAAAAATAAATAAAAAAACATTAAAAAATGTTTTTTAATCAAAAGCACAGATGTACACACACACACACAAAGACCATGCACACAGTGGGGCACCTGGGGGGCTCAGTCAGTTAAGCCTCCAACTTCCGCTCAGGTCATGATCTCGCAGTTCGTGAGTTCAGGCCCCGAGTCGGACTCTGTGCTGACAGCTCGGAGCCTGGAGCCTGCTTCAGATTGTGTCTCCCTCTCGGCCCCTCTCCCGCTTGGCTCTGTGTCTCTTTCTCTCTCTCCCTCTCTCAAAAATAAGTAAATATTAAAAAAAAAAAACAGCACAAAGCTGTTAAAAAAGGAAAGACTGGTAAGAGGCTGAGTTCGTTGATACAGAGCGGGCAGGGGTAGCTGGGGAGGGGCCCGGACCCCGGCGGATGAGCGTGTTTCGTATTTTCACCTCTGTTTGGAGGACTGGATGCTTTCCCACGTCCGCCCGTGTGAGCGAGACGCAGTCCCCGGAATCCGAAAACGAGCACGGTGTCTCTTCTTCCTTCTAAATGTGAGGCCTGCTCACAGGAGGGAGAACCTTCCTGTGCTGGGCCAGCTGTCCGTCTTACGTAACAGGCTGTGTGTGAAGGAGAAACTTCCCTGAGGCGTGTTACGGTGGGCAGGACGTTCAATAGTTAATCCTCCGCTGCTGCGCACCTTCCAAACAACAGAATTACGCAAACTGTTTTTCTCCAACTCCGTCTCCACCTGTGGCATTTGCTCTGGGAGTTTGGGAAGGTTCGGGCACCCCGAGGTTGTCTTCTGAGTTGCGGGGGGAGTGAATGGACCGTCAAGGAAAGTGAAGTTCTTGGTGCCGGACAGCTTTCTCCAAGGGTCACAGTTGTGCCGTTTGTGAAATGAGAAGTTTAGAAAAACAGAGATGAATGACAAGCAAGAATTCCTGCACTTTTTTTTTTTTTTTGAGCAACAAAGATGTCCAAAGGGCTTGCAGTTTTTCGTTTGTTTGGTTTGGCTTGATTTTTATTTATTTATTTTTTTTAAACAGAAGTTCACCAGATCACTTCTGTGGCAACATGAACTTCTAATTTTCCCGGGAGGCCGGGTCCTCGCACCTTCGGGGGTTAGCGCCCGCTTCGGCAGCACATGTATTAAAATTGTAACCCTTGGGGGTTAAAGCCCAGGCCCCTAGTAGCCTTTGGAGGGGGTACTCGGCTCTGTTTAAAAGTGCTTCAATTCAGAAGTGAGCCGGAGAAGCTCAGCATGGGGCTTCGGCAGGACACCGAGATTTCCAAACCGGCGTCTGAATAGGAGGGCAAAAACCAGTTAAATAAGGGACAAGACTCCGTCCCGCTGTAGGAAGGAATGGGGTGCGTGGGGTTCAGGGCGGGTGGAGCTGTTGGGAGCCTGGCAAGATGGGCCGGAGGCTGCCCACCGCACCCACACCTCCTGGCCCTGCCCGCTGGGCTCCCTGTGATGGCTGTTTCCAGCCAGCACGTTCTTCCGGCTGCGGCTCAGGCCACTTGCTGGAGCCCGTCGGACCAGTTCCAGTGCTCTGTTCTGAGACCTGGGGCCGCTTCCGCCAGCCAGGGGGTCCCACCCTTCCCAGCCTGCCCTTCGACCCGCTCCCCCCTCCTGCGCGGGTCCGAGGTCTTCTCCTCGCTCTCCCTGAAGCCCAGCCCCCCTCCCTTTACCAAGGTAAAGCGTCTTGACCTGATCTAGGTCCTTAGGTCTCAGAAGTGAGGGGACATCCGCCCGGGAACCTGTGATTCCCTTCAGCGCCTCACCGGGTGCCGCCTCGCCTCTTTATATTCTCTTGCCCCTGCTCCCCTCTCCTCACCTCCCCCCTTGCCACACACCTGCCCGACCGACCGGAGAGTGACAGGTGACACTCTGCTCTGAACTCCTAGAGCGGTGGTCCGCCCCTTTCCCTGGATGCACGTGTCCTTTATTCTGCAGACGCCTCGCTTCTCCTGCAAACGTGGGCTCGGGCTCCTCCTCCCTCGCCTCCCTGCAGGAGTGATGAAACACGCCCTGCTTCGGCTCTGCCTTTTCAGGTCCTACAGCTCAAGTTTAGAAAGTTTATGGAAGCAAGGTCCAGACCGAAGACAGTAGGATTAGCGAAGAGGTTGGAGAAGTACAGATTTAATCCGAATCTGGGGTTGGCGTGACTGTTCTTAAAGGACCACACGGAGAGGGGGCGCCTGCGGGGCTCAGCCGGTTAAGCGTCGACTCTTGATTTCGGCTCAGGTCTTGATCTCGTGGTTTGTGGGATGGAGCGCGAAGCCTCTTAGGGATTCTCTCTTCCTCTCTCTCTGCGCTTCTTTTGGGCAGGTGTGATCTCTCTCTCTCTCAAAATAAACAAACTTTTTTTTTTAAAGGACCATCCAGTAAATCGTTTTGGACTTTCAGGCCATGTGGGCTCTGTCCCACCTGCTCGTCTGCCGTCAGCGCCTCCAGGCAGCCACACACCGCCCGGGTGTCCAGGAGCACGGCGCTGCTGCTGGCCCCCGGGCCCTCGGTGTCTTCAGGGTTTACGTACTATCGTCCTGATCGTGCTGGACTTTTTCTTTTTCTCTTTTAAGTTTATTTTTTTTAGAGAGACTGTGTGTGAGCACAGGGGAGGGAGAAAGAGAGGGGCGGGGGAATGAATCACAAACAGGCTCCTAGCTGTCAGTGCAGAGCCCGACGTGGGGCTCGAACTCACGAACCACGAGATCTGTGACCTGAGCCGGAAGGAAGAGCCAGGCGCTTAGCCGGCTGAGCCCCCAGCGCCCCCAGTGCCGTAGCCTCTCGTGTTATCATGACGGCGTTCTTGGGGTGTGAGGGCAGAGTTCTCGAGCGTGCTCCCACACGAACCACTTACGGGAAGGCGGTGACGGAGTGCCGCCACGGCTCTGTGGCCCCACCTGTGGCCCAGGACGCAGAGGAGGGAGAAACAAAGGGGAGGGAAGATCTGGTTAAATGCAGACGTTGCAAGAAGGAAGAGGGATGGGGGGCCCCCGGGTTCCTGCTGCCGCGCGGCCTGGGCACGGGGACCACCGCGCACAGCCCGTGGGGACCGGGGTGTCTGCTTTGGAAAGAGAGAAACAATCTCAGACATGCTGGAACTGTCCCCAAAGCCAGCACTCCCCCTTAGTGCCCTAGGCCTGGGGGGAGGGGCGGGGCTCCAGAGGGGCCAGCAGGGAGGGCGGAGAGTCCCAGGGGCAGGGGGGCTTTGGGGAGCCCTCCCCAGCTCCCCCCCGCCGTGCACACCCCTGCCCTCTCTGAGGGCCGTGTCCGCGCCGGAGCCCCGTGCCCGTGTCCTTTCTGTGTCCCTGCTCACATTTCCCCTCGCTGCACGGCACGGCACCACGTCGGATGCCTCGGGGCAGGAGTCCGGATTTCTGCGTGGGGAGTCCCAGGGCAACAAGGCCTAAGGATCCTGGTGAGGAATTCTGAGGGGGAAGGCTCCGATTTTGATTCTACTCAGGTCTCGACTTACGGCAGAGACTCCGGAGTCCCCCCACACCCCTCCACTCATCCACCCACTTTAGGCCTAGAATTGAGAAGTGAGTGCCCGTCGTATGGGTGCATAGTAACATGTATGTGTGAGCTGGGAAAAGGAGGTGAGATTTTTCCCCCTGGCAGAGTACCATCTCACTGGATGGACAGTTGGCTCAGGCAGCTGGGTGCGCACAGGAGGTCAGCATTATCCACAGAAATGAATGCGCTAAACCTATAGCATCCGTGTTGCAGCAGAGATACACCCGAAGCTCACATGCAGGATTTTAGATGTCAGGTTACAAGGGAATTTATGGCCTTTCAAAGTCCTTTTAGGACACGTATGACGCTGGCCGGCTCTCTACCCTGGCTGGGCGTGAGAGCCGCCCGGGGAGGGCTGGAAACAGGGCTGAAGGCCCAGCTGCTCACGTGCACTTGGCATTCAGTGCCCTGCTGGGCTTGGTATATCCTCCAGAAACAGGAAATCTATTACCACTTTGTTTTTAAAAATGTTTTTAGGTTTATTTTTTTCTAACATTTATTTATTTTTGAGAGATAGTCAGAGTGTGAGCGGGGGAGGGACAGAGAAAGAGGGAGACACAGAACCTGAAGCAGGTTCCAGCCTCTGAGCTGTCAGCACAGAGCCCGGTGCGGGGCTCAAACCCACGAACACAGAGATCCTGACCTGAGCCGAAGCTGGACACTTAACCGGCTGAGCCACCCGGGCACCCCGTCACAGCTGTGTTTGTAACAGCTCCAAACTGGAAACAGCTCAGATGCCCTTCAGCAGGTGAATGGTTAACAAAAGGGCACATCCGCACCATGGAACGTTCCTCAGCTGTAAGAGGAATAAACGGTTCATACATTCGCTCAACAGCCCGGATGAACCTGCAGGTAATTCAGCCAAGTGAAGGACGCCAATCCCGGAAGGTCACATACTGTGTGATCCCATTTCTATCACGTTTTCGGGATGGAGAAACGCTGAGTGATTGCCAGGGTGTAGAGGGTGTGGTGGGGGGCCCTTGTAGGAAAGATCGGAAGGAAGCCGGAATGCCCTCTCGTATAGACAATCAAACTGACGGCTGGACAGGTGGTCAGGCCCAAGGACAGATGCCCGAGAAGTGCCACAGGAGGACTTGAACCTGGGCCTCTGTCTCATGCGCGATGGCGCACGCTTGAAAATGGGGTTCCAAGCTGGTAGAGTAGGGTTTGAATCCCAGTTCGGCCGTTAATTGTGTGACTTTGGGCAGGTTGCCTAACCTCTCTGAGCCTCTGTTTCCTCAGCTGCGAAATAGAGATCCTACCCACCTCGTGAGGTTATGCTAAGGATTATACCAAGTTATTTTCAAACTTTTAAAACACCACTCACAATATTTCAACCAGAACCAGTTAGTACATGCACATCAAAACACGTGTAGCTGAAATCAGAGGCTTTATGGAATATGTACCCTTGCTGTATATTATACACTGCTTTTTAGCTTAGTTTTATTTTTTAATTTTTTTTTTTTACATTTTATTTATTTTTGAGAGACAGAGACAGAGCATGAGTGGGGAAGCGGCAGAGAGAGAGAGGGGTAGACACAGAACCGGAAGCAGGCTCCAGGCTCTGAGCTATCTGTCAGCACAGAGCCCGATGCGGGGCTGAGCCCGTGAACTGTGAGATCATGACCCGAGCCGAAGCTGGACGCTCGACCGACCGAGCCGCCCTGCGCCCCCAGCTTAGTTTGTAATAGAGCTGGTCGTGGTCCCCCAAGTGGATCTCATGGCGAAAGTGAGGCCTAGTGCTGCAAACACGCGTCGCAGACTTTCTCCCCTCATGCCGTTCCCGCGGGTCAGGCCGTGGGAAGGTGCTCGGGCTGCAGAGCGGCGCAGGAGGGGTTCCCAGCATCCCCACAGGCTCGGAGACTAGGTGAGGTCCCTGCTCACCTGGAGCTTCCCCCTGTGCTCCTCAGACTCTGCTTCTCGAGGGCCAGGATGGCCTGCTGCACCACGTTACCCTGAGGGGCCTGGCCGGGAGCACAGCTTTGGGAGCACGGACCCTGTCCTGGGCTCTTGCAGGCCTGAGTGGGCTCAGCAGGTGAGGCACCTACCAGAGCCCGCTCCCCAGAGCACAGTCCCCTGCAAGTAAGGGCGCCCTTAACTGCGAGGGGCTTGGGCCCACTATCACCGTTTACAAATGACGATTTGCAGAGGGTCCCGAGGACTTACTTGCCTAGGGATTTTCAGCTGAACTCAGCCCGTCTGTGGCCCTGGGGCGGGGGAGGGAGAGTTGCCTCCTTAGAACACAGGAAGCCTTTGTGCTGTCCTTGGGAGAAAAGCATTTTAAAACTGCTTTGCACAGGGGAGAAATCCCTGCAGCTGACCGCAGGTATCACCAGCCGGAGCCGGGGTTTGGAAGGCCACTGGGCAGGGCCCCGGGCGCTTGGGGATCCAGGCGCGGGCGCAGGGTCCTTTCCCAGCTCTGCAGAGGAAGGTTTGGCTTATTTATCTGTTTGCTCAGTTCTAAAAAGGTGCTGATGTTCTCTGTCCCCGCCGACCCGACCCCACCTGCTTGCTCTGTGCTCCCACAAGGAGGCGGTGAGCACCCTTGTCCCTCGGGGAGGGGTCAGCTGTTGAAGTGGATGCGTGTCGTAAGGTCGGGTGTGTTCCCCAGTGATGTTTTGTAGCATTTCTTAAGGGGAAGAAAAAGGAAGGCAGTTTCCTCCTCACTGGCGAGGGGGAAAATGTGTCCAGTGCCTTTTTTTTTTTTTTCCAAGATCATTATTGAAATTGGCAGAGTATTATTACCGTTTAGAAAGAATTTCTTGTATTGTGGCATGAATCTTTTCTGTGGGGAGCTCATTTTCCCCTGGCCCAGATGGCTTCCCGTTATGCGGTGTGCCAGAAGATGAGAGCCTCACCTGTGTGTGTGCGCGTGTGTGCGTGTCTGTGTGTGTGCGCGCGCCTGCTGGAATGGAGGAGAGACGAAGCGCTGGCGGCCAGCGTGCACCATTAGCGGGAAAGAGGACTGATGGTACGCGGCAGTTTGCTTTTTTTACAGTAAAATGACTGTAGTTACTATTGAATTGAGCTTGATGGGTTCCCACAAGTCTCCTTCACTTGACGCGCCCCCCTTCATCATGAAGACCGGGGGGAGGCCCCCTGTTCGTGGAGTCAGATGCTATCAGTCCGTTGAGCGAGCGCCCGGCATCCCTGATCTAACTGCTGGTTTTCATTTTTGGACTTCAAATGGGAATGTTTCCACGGGAAGTGAAACTCTCAATTTCGTGTTTCAGCCTTGGGGCTGTGGCGTTTGCCTGGAGAAAGGGGCTGTGTGTCCTTCCTCAGGGTCCAACTCAAGAGTTGAGTCAAATTGGAATTTGATTTCTTTCATTCTTCTTTTAAAAATTTTTTAATGTTTATTTTTGAGAGAGAGAGAGAGAGAGAGAGAGAGACAGAACGTGAGTTGGGGAGGGTCAGAGAGAGAGGGAGAGACAGAATCCGAGCTGTCAGCACAGAGCCCGACGCAGGGCTTGAACCCACAAACCAGAGATCATGACCTGAGCCGGAGTCGGACGCTTCACCAACTGAGCCCCCAGGCGCCCCTGGTTTCCTTCTTCAGTGCGTCCTCAGTCACGGCTCTCTGGGGTGATGGTGTGTGCACTTCTGATTTCGATCTTTGTGAGCGCCTCCCCTTTGTCAGCAAGGCAGTTGGCCGTACCGTGTGTGTGTGTGTGTGTGTGTGTGTGTGTGTGTGTGTGTGTGAGAGAGAGAGAGAGAGAGAGAGAGAGAGAGAGAGAGAAACCTGTGACGCATAACCTTACTGACAAAAAGGAATTTCCTTTTTTTGTGATGAGCACAAAATTTTGAATGGCTTTTGACCAAAGAGCCTCCCGAAGTTCTCGTGAACCTCATAAAGTTCTTTACGGTAGCGTTGCCCTTTACCCTGCTTCTGTGGCTTTTCTGGCCAAAATATCTGAGGATCATCAGCCCTTTGAACATCTCCTACCAAATAGCACCGCAGGCCAGGAGCCAAGGTGCGGCCGTGTGGCCCTGTTTGGGGACCAGGCACCTCTCTGTGTTCCTGGCATTTCAAACATCTTAGTCTTCAGTCTCTGTGTCTTCAGTGTATTATTCACCCCCAGAGGCGTTCTGGCAGTAAGCAGAGGCTCGGCTGGACCCTGGAGTAGGGGCGGGCAGCCAAACCCAAGGGCACTCTTCTGTGGGCATTCTTCCCCAGCCTGCTTTTTTCAGACCCGCTGCCTGGCAGTGGTGGCCGTTCCTCTCTGGCGACACGGGGGGCCTGAGTGTGGTGTGGGGGTTCCTTGCCCCAGGTCGGGATTGCCCAGTCTTCATGTTGGCTGGGAATCGTGAGCACGACCCAGCCCAAGGGAGGGCCTTTGTCATCTGCGAACTGGAAATGCATAGAAAAAGATTTTAAGATTCAATAAAAAACAATTCTCTTGTCCCGGACATAAGCAGATTAATAGTATATGCTGTCAATGTTTTGGCTGCACACCATCATCTTGCTATCGATCCAGAGGAGATACGGTATTGACCCAGCAGCCACGTTTACTTTTTGCTAGCATGCTTTTGTTTCTTATAAAATGTGACCCGAGTGGGTACCTGTGGGGCTCAGTCGGTTGAGCATCTGACTTTGGCTCAGGTCATGATCTCGCGGTTCGAGGAGAGATCAAGCCCCACACGGAGCTCACCGCTGTCGGCGCAGAGCCTGCTTTGGGTCCTCTGTCGTCCCCCTCTTTGCCCCTCCCCCATGCGTACTCCCACGTAAACATTAAAAAACACATATACTGTGACCTGTTTCTTGTCCTCTGTCTTTGTCACGGCCAGCTTCTGTCCAGTCAGAAGGACGGGGTTCAGTTCAGGCAGAAAGAGCAGTAGGGAGCCCTAGACCTCAGATGTCAGCCTGTTCCACTCTGTTCAGAAGTTGATGTGATTGAGCGTCCCCACATCTCTGCCGTCTGTCCCCCTCACCACGGTCCCCAGCGACCTAAAGTGCTCTCAGTAGCACATCGTAAGATCCGCTCAGTTCGCTGGAATATGTTTCAGATTTATGCTTTTTCAGTGTCTGCTGACTCTGTTTCCCCGGCTGCGTTCTCCAAAAGAGAAACACCACAGACTCCTTCTGGCTGAAGGCTGGGGAGGGAGATGCTCGTCAGTAGCTGAAAGAAGGGAAACTGGAATAAAAAGTGCAGCTCAGGTGGTCTTGTGGGACTGTGACCGCAGAGCGGGTTTTCATCAGAGGCCGTTTGGCACTGCCGTCTATGAAACGGGCTTGGAAGGACTCACTCATTCTTAGTGGTCCACGACGGACGGACTGTCCTTGCCATGTGCCTGTTCCTGGGAGGGCCGGCAGCATCGGGGCGGGGGTGGGGGGATGCCCCGTGGCCGGCCGGAGCATATGTGCACGTTCTTCGGGACCACAGCTGCCGGGGAGCGATCCATAACAATGCTCCCGGGCTCGGAGGGCAAATCTTCTCATTTGTTTGAAAAAGAGAAAGAGGGAACCCTCACTATCTGTACATGGAGTTTGGCTCCGGAGCAGGAGGGAGGTGGGAAGGGAGGGGGATTTAGGCAAGCGGGATTTTCTCCCAGGCTTCCCAGCATGTGGACACACAGATCAATGTCTTATCCCGCGTTCAGCTGGACACTGGGTTAGACACTGGGTTGATCAACACGTCCCCTCCTGTTCCGTATCATGCACCGCATTCATTGCAGCCACTGAGCCTAAATTACTGTTTGCTTTCTTTCTGCCTTTCTTTTTTCTCCCCCCCCCCTTCCCCGAAATGGTAAGAACTCGTGTAAGGATGGAGTTAGTTTATCCGTGCTAATGCTTTGATTTTTCTCTTCTCTTTCTCTTTGCCACAGTAGGTAACCAGTTAGGGGCCTTGGTACATCAAAGGTAAGCAGTGGGTTATGTTTTATTATTTATTGATCATTTCTAATTGTTTATTGATCCACCATCTGTACTAGAGTGTTAGCAAGTCAGAGGTTGAGAGTGTGAAAAACCAGGGGCTAGATTGCTTTAAGACTTAAGGTTTTTTGGGGTTTTTTTCTAGTCCTTTCCCAGACAGTGTAAGCTCGAGGGATAAATGAACAGGGATATTGAAAATCAGCCATGATTGTATGTAAACTTAATGGACCTCTAGAATGTGGGGGCTGCGTTTCTTCTGTCCACGTACACCTAATTTAAAAGGAGAGGCTGTGAAATTTTCCATCCCGATTTGACAGCATTTCCCTGTGTTTTAAGAATCCTTAACATCTTCATTTGGGCAAATGCGTCCCAAAGAAGCATCAATCACTGGGCTTTCACCAGATGAAGCTTGTGACTCACAAGGAGGCCAGAAGCCCAGCGCCCACCCCAAGCCCGCACTTGCCACAGGGCCTTGGAGAAGTGTCATCCTGATTCCCTGCCTCCGTTTACCTCCATAGCCTTCCCTTACATACTGAGGATGTAGAGAGCGCAGAGACCTCTGGGCTTTAAACAGACCAGACGTCTTTTTAAGAAGTCAGATGCAGTGTTTGCAGTTCCAGTATCATCCTTCAGAAAAGAATGAAACCTCCAGGAAAGTCTGCGACGGTTTCTCTCCTCATGGCTGGAACTCGCTGCGGTGCATCAGTCACCGTAACATAGCGTCCCTCATCCCCGGCAGCCACACTGCCGATACAGTTCTGTCCTCACGTGTGCTGCACGGATGTGGGGGGATTTCTAGAAATCCTCAGGCACCAGTTAGCCAAAAGGTCTAACCTGGGTTTCGTCTTTGCCGGGCTCCGGGTCTGCTTTGGTTTTTAAGGAACTAAGTTAAATGATGTTGTCGTTAGTCTCGAACGTGACCTTCCTATAAAGCCGTGATTAGTCAGAATTTTACTTTCCACAGTGTGCATACTTGGTGCACTAGACCAGCTTCAGCCTCGCAGTTAGGTGGAGCTCTGTCTCCGGGGGGCCCAGAGCAGCCCCTCTTCGTACCTTTCTCCCTCGAAGAGAGTCTGCTCTCACCGTTCCTGAGGGCAGAGGCGCTGAGTTTTGGGACAGTTTGTATTAGGATAGTGCTGACCCCCCTCTTCAGGAGACTCCCCGGGGACCCTTGCGGAGGACAGACAGCTGGTGCCACGCCTGGGAGCCGCGGCCTCGGGGCTGCACATGCAGGAGGACCGTCACCCTCCGCCACAGCCAGGAAGCCCTTCCCAGGGGGGCCCCGCACCTCCTTCGGGATGTGCTGGACCAGCCGAGGCTTGGCGTTTTTGTCACCGTGCTCCTGATTAGGAAGCTGGAGTTGGCTGGTTTTGGGGTGAGCTCCAGCACCCCGGGAGCTAGAGGGGCTCCCTGCACACGTGTAACCCGGAGGAGGCGCACCCGCATGGAGAAAGCGGTCTGCTCTCATCCCGCAGGCACAGTGGCGAGTGTTACTCCTGCTGCTGCACGTGTCCTGCGCGCCACGCTTGCCCTAACAGCGTGCGTTGGATTCGATCCTTTCCATGGTGGGTAAAAATCCAGCTGTGGGAGAGATGTTTAAAAATGCTCATTACCCTTTTTTTCTTTTTCAACTCCTTGCATTTAGCTTCCTCCTAAGGTAAATGTTTAGATTTAATTGCTTTCTAGGGCGTTGGGCAAATTGGATATTGTCCATAATACACTCTCTCTCTCTGGCAACTTCGAAGGTTTGCCTGAAAGAACCAGTGCGGTAGTTGTTTAAAAAAAAAAAATACATTAAACGACCCGACACCTAACGGACGGGAGAGCGTTGAACACCAGTGCCCGATTATTCCGTCCTGGTCAGCACTGATTAGGCCTGTTGACTGCTGGTTCCATTTGGAGCATCTCCCCCTCGACCACAGATAAAGTAGAGGGAGGCCAGAAAACAATAAAAAGATGGGGAAACGGGGAATGTGGAAGAGAAATTGAGTATCTGTATCTAGGAAGGAGACGAGAGGAGAAATCCACGCTCCCTCCGCGAGCCCGAGACTGCGGTAGGGGTTCGGCAGGACCGAGAAGAGCGATTGTTAGTAGAGTTGATGGTTTAATGGAAAGTCCGAGGTGGCTTCCTCCGACACAAGGAAAGCAGAGGCTCGGGTCCTTTCGAGAAGGAGTGACCAGGGGTCCATCAGAGGACGCTCTTCCCCGAGGGCTGTGGCCTCAGCGGCCCAGTCGGCCCTGTTCGCATTCTAAGCCTCTGTCGTCCAGCCTTGCCCACATGGGAAGTTTGGGGAAAACCTGAAGTGGCTGTGGATTTCTTTACTCTATATGTTTTTTCAGAATGCTCTTTGTTTTTAGGGCAGTAATAACAGAAGAATTCAAAGTGCCTGATAAAATGGTCGGATTTAGTAAGTATCCGCGTTACCTGCTTGCCCCTGGTTAGCCTCGCACTGTGACTGTCACTGTGGTAGAATGCTTTGCACACCGTGGCCCCCAGAGCCCCACTCCAGGCTCCCCCCCCCCCTCCCCTGCGCCCCTTCCCACCCCTCCCCTCCTCTCCACGTGGGGCTGGGGCACCCTGTACCTGTGTGCTGTGTTGTACGAGTTCTCCCCATGGGCGCACCAAGGCCACCCTGAATTGTGGTGCTGTGAGCCACGTGTGGATGTTTGCAGAGCGCATTAGGTCCTTCGTGCATGGGTAAGGATGGAACCGGGGGGCCACGGCCTGACCCTGTTCAATCTGTTTCAGTTATCGGCAGGGGAGGTGAGCAGATTTCACGGATTCAAGCAGAATCTGGTTGCAAAATTCAGATTGCTTCAGGTAAGGCTCCTCTTTTCATAGCTCTCAGTTGGGTATAAATCAGTGTTTTGCCAAGTTTTCCAGATTTCATTACCTTTGCTCGTTACTTAGAAGTCCGGGGGGCCTGGGTAAGTATTCATGACTGCTGTTTTCCTTGCATTTTTGGATCCGGACGCCCAGATGAGAAGCACAAAAACCAGGGCAGGAGCAGGCCCAGACACAGGGCCCTTGGTGGTTCCGAGGCTCCCATGGCCCCGGCCAGACGCCTGCGGCTCTAGGATCTCCGTTTTCTGCCCTGGGTGTCATGCCAGGCAGTGGGGCCTGGAAGAGTGCTGTGGCTTTGGGGTCACTCCTGGGGCCTGCTCACCGGCTCCCCTTTGTAGAAAGAGGCTGGCTAGGGGTTCTGGCTAAATGAGCATGTGTCAAACACAGTCCGGGACCCTCCACAGCCGGGTCCGTTTCGACCGTGCAAAACGGAGAGAGACAGATTGCGGAAGAAGCGTTTTTATTAATAGTTCTAACAACGAATTTGCATTTGCTCTCTTTCCATCGTGGAGGAGGGGCCTGGGGGAGGACAATGCACTAGAGAAGGCGTCATCCACTTAGGAGACACATCTTACAGTGTCTTGACGGCAGTAACTACCGTTGGTTGTCCTTGTTTTTCTTTTTTTGAGCGAGAATTTTGAGAGGCAGTGTTTTTCGGAACAAGTCAAGGGCTGTGTGGTGTTGAAAAGCAAGCTCTTCCTGTCTTGTCCCTGAGGGGCGCCCATTAAACTCACTGGCGCCGGGGGCCACTCGCTAGCAGGCGACCAGAAGCCGCTGTGCAAGCGGAGAAACTGAGGAAGAGCGGGTCACGCGACTCAGGCCCTCCTCAGCACACACTCGGGTCCGAGATGAGGCGAGACTGGTCCTCAGGACCCCCTCGGACTCCCCCTGCAGCCTGCAAACCCAGGTGGCACTGCCAGCTCGCTACTCTGTCCCCGAGCAGAAGCACACCGTCTTTTTCTGGGGCCTGGGCTTCCGTGGGGCCGGCCCCGGAGCCAGCCCAGGGAGGCGGCCTACATCCGGGGGCAGAGGCGCACGCCGCCTGGCGCCCACCAACACACCTCCTCTTCTCGGTTCTTCTTATAGAGAGTTCTGGGATTCCAGAGAGGCCCTGTGTACTTACCGGAACCCCAGAAAGTATTGAGTAAGTTTATTTTATTTACTTTTTCCTTTTACTCTTCTTCTTCCTTCCCCACACGGAGGGAAACGGAAGGGCAAAACTGTGACCGGACACCGTGGATTGGCCACGACGGCAGACGCCTCTGTGGAGAGGGGCCTGGGCGCTGCCGGGCAAGGGGAGTTTTCTGTGGCCCACACGTGGTACACCCTTTGGTCACGTTCTGCAGAGCCTCTGGCAGCAGTCCTGACATCTCCTTCCCACACCGGGTTCCCTTAGGAGCGTGCGTTCACCCCGCCCACACGCTCGAGTCCGCCACCTCCTTCTTCCTTGGCGCGAGCAGTCCTTTACGTGAGCAGGTCTGCACTCGTGAGCCTGGCGCTTTGGGAGCCGCCGAGAAATCCTGGGACCAGGTCCTTTGCCTGGGCCCATCCCCCTGCCCTTCTGGTACTTGTGAACCGAACGGACTCTCCGTGGCCGTCGCTCCCCTCAGTGGGCTGTGTGGACCGGCCAGAGGGCGCCTTGACTCCTGGGGCCCTTGCAGCCCACTGATGACAGCGTTGCTCTCCGGCCCTGGGCCGCCCGCGCTCAGAGCCTCGTAGCAGGTGCCAGCCCCGTGAATCCGACAGCCTCCTAGGGGACGGGGATGTACTAACCTCGAGTCTGCTCGCTTCCCTCTTTCAGTCTACTGAGTAACGTTGTGTTTGGGGACAGGGGTGCCGAGATTATGTCTGGCTCAGTAGATAGGGCTGTTTCATTGTTTCCATTTCTCTGGGAGTCCAGATGAGTTTAAATTCTCTTGTTCTGCCGTAACATTGCAAGCAGTGACCCAGAATAAAGATTGCCGGCAGGTGTGCATTCTAGGGCACGTGGGATGATTTTGCTGGAGTCACGGCATTTTTCTTCCAACGCAGGTTAATTTAGCGCACAGGCAAAGTACTAAAAAGCTGCTAAGCTGAGGAGACCGGCAAGCCGATACCATCCGCAGGGGCTCAGGACGGCCGAAGGCAGCATCTGTTTCCTACCTCTCTCTTCTTTCCTCTGCCTCTCTAACCGGTGCTGCTTCCTCATCTCCCCAGGCATCGGGGTGACAGGATCGAGACTTCAGGACAGTGCACCCGTCTGTACAGTAGCCGAATTCTTCCCCACTGGTGGAACCAAGAAATAGGTTGTCCGTGGTGGTTTAAAAAATACATAGTGAAAACAAACCAAAAACCAAAAAAAAAAAAAAGAAAGAAAGCCAGCCAGGGGGCAGAGCAGGCAATGGCCCCGACAGGGGGCCTCTGAACAAAGCAGCATCGAAAGCAGGGTCCTAAGAATCCAGCCGGGAAAGCTGAGAGCTGAGAGCAGGCGCTGGTGACTGTGGCCACACCAGCGTCCTGCCTCCGCCCCCACCCCTCCCTTGAGACCAGACCGAGGATTCACGGTCTTTGCTCGAAAGTCATAGAGCAGGTTGACTAGGGAGCAGACCTTTGGAGTCTGTGGTTCAGCTCGGGACTACTAACCCTCACTTTCTTTCTTCCCAACTCTCGTTGCTCGCTCCTGCCCGTCCTTAACCAGTGTCATGCTGAGTGTCTACTCTGGGGGAAGCGTCGTGCTGGACGGGGGACCAGAGAGAGGTGCAGGGGGAGCAAAGGCGGTCTCTGCCACCACGGCAGCTGACATTTGTGATAGGAGACAAGACCCGTTTGGGAAGCGAATGCCAGGCAGCACCACGCGCGGAGGGCAGGCCGGAAGGGGGCTGTGGTGGAACACGGGCGCGTGCTATGTGTTGCTTTTTAAATTCCAGCCCAGTCACGCGGCAGATGGCAGAGACCTCCCGGCTCGTGGGGGCAGGAGCTGGAGCTGGATGGAGGGCTGCCTTGACGCCTTTGTGTTCTTCCCCCCACCCCCCACCCCCACCCCCGGTGCTGTCTCCCTCTTGCGGGTGCCTCGAACATCCATTTAATGCTCCTTCTCTTGTGATTATTTTCCCTCCCAAAGACAAGCCAAGCGGCTCCTGGGACAGATTGTGGACCGCTGTCGGAACGGACCTGGCTTTCACAACGACACAGACGGCAGTAGTGCGGTCCAGGAGATTCTTATCCCTGCGTCTAAAGTGGGCCTCGTCATTGGCAAAGGAGGGGAGACCATAAAGCAGCTGCAGGTAGGCGAGGCTGGAGCAGAGCGGCGCTTAGACGGGCCTTCCAGGGGTGGGGGTGGGGGATCCGGTCGTAACTCAGTCCTCTCCCCACCCCACTCCCCTCTGCGGGGCTGGCTGTACATGGCTCGGGGTGGAGCTCCGCCCGCATCCTCCACTCAGGGGGGTCCCACACACCCACTGGACACGTGCTTTCTGAACCCGTGTCCCTCACGAACTTGCCACAGCCTTGGGGCAGTGCCACTCTTAGGATTTTACCACCACGTGACGACATCTCAGATGCAAACAGTGTGCCCAGAGCTGGTGCTCTTAGCCAGCCGTATACCCCCGTGCCGGCTGTGTGATCTTGGTTGGACACGTTTCTGTATTTACCGAGGGCTCGGATCCTCGTCTGTGAAGGCGGGGACGTGCCCACCTCGCTCGTGAAGCAGCTGCAGTGACCCTGTGACTGTATGTTTGTACGTAACCCGCACAGAGCCGCTACTGGCAGGTGCTCTGTGTACGTTAGCTGCTCCTGTCCCAGAATCCTCCCCTTGGAGACCTGGGGAGCCAAACACGTTTCAGAACTGAACCCCCGGCAGGTCCTGGGGCCGCACCCCGTGATCCGATGCCTGTTTCCATAGCTAGGTGTGAGGACAGTCGCGCTCAGTGAGGGGACAATCTAGCAGTAGCGCACAGGAGTTCAGTTGGTTTTGGAGCCAAATGAGTTATGAGGAAACTTTTATTTCAGAGCTTCCGGGTTTTCGAAGTTGTAGGTCAGGGGTCACGGTCCGCCTGGTGTGCCCTCTCGGTCGCCCAGTCCTCGGACAGGCGCTGTCCGTGTGTGGGCTCCTGGCCCCCAGGGCTCCCCCACCGCCCCCACCCTCCGCTCCAGAGGCTTGGGCGGCTTGCTGTCCGAGCCCGCCCGCCAGTGAACGGGGGGTCGGGGGGGGCAGGGGAGGAGCCCCTGCTTCTTAGCAGAGCGGCCCACGGGCCCTGACGGGACCACGCCCGCGCTCGGCACTGCTCCCAACCGCAGTTCATGAGGCTGGGATGTTCTGGGCACCAGGAAGCCGGGGGCCTGGGGCTCTCTAGCGTGGCCTGTGTGCCCGCAGTCTCGGGGGGCAGCGCCTCGGGGCGGCCGGGACGTGGCCTAGCCTGCCTCCCGTGCCGCGCTACATCCCCGTTCGTGGTGCTGAGCCCTGTCCTGCGTCCCCACAGGAGCGGACCGGTGTGAAAATGGTCATGATCCAGGACGGCCCTTTGCCCACGGGCGCAGACAAGCCTCTCCGCATCACCGGGGACCCGTTCAAAGTGCAGGTAGGACTCCCTGGGGTCTGCCGGCCCTGCGCCTGGGGGCGTCGCTTGGGAGGGGCGTGGAGCGCTTCTGGGTCGTTGAGGAAGTTCTAAAACCGGGTGTCCTTATGCACGGTGAGCTGTCGTCCCCAGCCAGCTGGGGCAGAGGGGTGCAGCGCCTACCCCAGAGCCACTGGCCACAGGCGGCCATTTAGATTAACTCAAATCAGGGGCGCCTGGGGTGCTCAGTGAGTTACGGGCCCGACTTCGGCTCAGGTCGCGATCCCACCATTTCTGAGTTCAAGCCCCGCGTTGGTCTCTGTGCTGACAGCTCAGAGCCTGGAGCCTGCTTCCGATTCCGTGTCTCCCTCTCTCTGCCTCTTCCTCACTTGAATCTGTCTCTTTCTGTCTCTCAAAAATAAACATTAAACAAAATTTTTTAATAAAAAAATAACTCAAATAAGAGTTGAGTTCCTCGTTTACATTGGCCGTGTTTGGACAGCCTAAGGGCCCCACGAGGATGGCTGTGGCCATGGACAGTGCACCAAAGTGAACACTTAATTCATAAACAAAGATGGTTTCGTCACATGGATCGGAGATAGTTTCCCATGTGGTGGCCTGGGTCACCTTGGGTGCAGGCTCTTTTTGGGTCTTACCTGCTTGCTTTCTCTTGGCCTGTTTTTGCAAGGCCTTCACCTCAGACAGGAGGTGAGCACCCCCAGGCATGAGCGTGTCCCTGAGCAGGGGACCTGTGCCCTGAGCTCCTGGCCAGAGGACAGCCCAGTTCTGCGAGCAGTGAGGGGCTTAGCTGGAAACTGACCCGGGTGGCTCCACCCTTCACCTCTGGCGGTCAGCAGGGGTGCGAGCGGGCTGCGCACCCAGGGAGGTGTCCGTTCCCCACCCCCGCCGCCTTGCCTTTGCTGCCCTTGGAGGGGCTCCGGCGGGCGCCTTGTGCCGCTGGTCTGTCAGCAGCTGCAGCACCTCCGTCGGAGCCCTGGGGCTTCAGTCCAGCGGACGTTAACGCCCCCCTCCTGTCTCAGGCGGACGGTTTCCCCCCATCCTTCCCTCCCCCTGTTGCATGTGTGCGTGCGCAAATGTTGTAGTTGGCATGCTTGTGTGTGTGTGTGTGTGTGTGATTAAAGTCTTACCAACTGTACCCCTCTGCTCCACTTCCCCACTCCGTGGCTTATAACTCTTGATCCCCTTCACCTATTTATTTCCCCCAGTATTTTTTTTTAATGGTTGTTGTTGAGAGAACGTGAGTGTGTGCGCGAGCAGGGGAGGGGCAGAGGGAGGGAGGCAGTGGATCCAAAGCGGGCTTTGCGCAGACAGCAGAGAGCCTGATGCGGGGCTTGAACCCCCAACCCCTCGATCATGACCTGACCTGAAGTCGGTTGCTTGCCTGGCTGCGCCACCCAGGAGACCCTATAAAATCATGGTTTTCATACAGGATTGAGGGCCAGTGACCAACATGGCCGCTATCCTTGGGCTCCAGTCGGCGACGCAGCCCTCTACGCCCTTTCAGGTGGGCCCGGTCCCCCAGGGGCCTTCCCGGGGCTTCTGACCTCTTCAGATGCATGCAGGTGGGCTCCTGCCTTCCTGCTCTGTGGGAACTTTTGGTTCTTTTATGAAAAGACTGCCAAAGAGCTTATTTTGTTAATGCTTCGAGAATGTGTGGGAAAATGATTACAATAGGTTTTTACTGTTTTTTTTTTTTGAAAACCGTATTCCGCCTTTTTTTATTGGGAAAAGCTGTTTGCTATATTCAGTATAAATTGTTGTTCATTTGTTTTCCTCGCTCCCCAACGTTTTATTACCAAAAACTTCAAGCGTTGAAAAGAGAACAGGGAGCACCTGTGTAATCTCATCCTGCCTGTCCGTCCGCCACGCTTGCACACGTGTGTGTGTGTGTGTGTGTGTGAGAGAGAGAGACACTTCACCGGTTGTAAGTTAGCAGCAGGCATCACAACTGTCCACCCCGAGATCCTACAGCGTGTCTCTCCTAAGAACTAACTTCTGGAAAACCAGGCCTAAGAAAATAATAGTAGTCTTCTAACCTCCTCTCATAGTCTGTCCACACTCCCGATTTCTCTAAATATCTGAAGACTCTAATTGCTATCTTGGGACTTTTGGCTTGGTGTGAGTTTTCCAGAACCCGGATGCAGTGTGGATTCCCACGTGACCTTGGGGCGGGTGCCGGCCGGGCTTCAGTGCATGTGGGGGGAGGGGATGCTGAGTGTGCCTCCAAGATCACCGGGCCCAAGAGGCAGTCTTGCCGGTCAGTAACTGGGGTCTTTGATCTCTGGGTACCAGAAGGTATTTCCAGGCTCCCTGGGCTGGCCTTTTCCCTTTGCCTCCCTGCCGCTCCTCTGTGATGGGAGCCCTTGTGACGTCTTCTTTCCCACGGAACCTGCCCACGGAGCTCTCGGAAGAAGCGGCGTGCCCAGATGCCTCCGGGCCGCAGTAACCAAGCTCTGCCCCAGCACCCGTGTGCTGATCCGACTGTGGCCTGAAAGAGGCTGGGCCCCGGTCTGTGTGGTTGTCTTGGGCGGTGTAAGGAACACATCACCTACAGCCAGACCTGATGGCCCTCGCCAGTCCCATAATGTCCACGGCTGAGCGCCTTTGGGGTCTTTAAGCCCAACTTACCAGGGGCTGATCTTGAAATTTCACCTGGTGTCATGTCTTTTTTTAGCATGTTGTTTTCCATAATGCCTTTCCTCCGTGTTCACGCAGCAAGCAAGAGAAATGGTGTTGGAGATCATCCGCGAGAAAGAGCAGGCTGACTTCCGGGGCGTCCGCGGCGACTTCAGCGCCCGGGTGGGCGGAGGCAGCATAGAGGTAGGCGGCCCGCCGGTCGTCCTGGGGCCGTCCCTTCCCGGGCGTGAGAGCTCGCAGGCCAGGGCGGGCCCCAGACGGGCTGTGGGGGCAGAGCCAGCCGTCCTGCATTGCCGGGGACGCGGCCATGCCTCCCGGTCGTGAGGATTTCCTGCTGCCCAGGTGAGGCGTGAGGCCCCGAGCCCAGGTTCCCTCGGTGCTCGGCGCTGTGATGCGCCGGCTAGGAAGCCCGGCGTCCTGACGAGGAGGAACGGGAGGGAAAGCTTTCCTTTCGAATGAAGTCTTGAGACGCGCAGCCGCGCCTCGGGTAGACCCTGCAGACATGCTCAGTAAGGTAGGGCGATCCAGAAGGACAGGGCCTGGGTGGCCGCACGGGCACGGGGTGCCTGCGGTGGTTCGCAGAGGCGCGAGGTGGCAGAGCGGTGGTCGGGGCTGCCGGAAGGAGTCTCCGCTCAGTGGGTACGGGTGGAGTTCTGGGGGCGGTGATGCAGAGGTTGGGGGGATGGAGGCCGGCGACGGTCACATAACCACTGAGCCGCGTGCTCACGAGTGGTTAAATGATGAAGGCTGTTCTGTGTATTTTACCTGATAAAAGAGTGAGGCGGGGGGAGGGGGACATTTTAAGGACCATCAGTGCAATCAGTGCACGTTGTACCTTTATGCTTATTTCATAGAATCGGGAAGATAAGCTTGCCGTTTTTAACCTTTTACTTATAAAGTTTATCTTGCTTTACTTCACTTCATTTTTGTAACTATTTCAATCGAATGTACTTCACAGGCAGGAATGCCAGCATCAACCACGACATTTTTCCTACGAGGGAGGAACACGCTGTATTATCTCATTTCCAGGAAGGCCCTGCAGCCAAAACCAAGCTGTTCTTTCTTTCCGTTTCTTTTCAACATATCCTTTAAGAAGCCCTGACCCGGTGGTTTCCCTGTGCTCACAGGTGTCTGTGCCGAGGTTTGCTGTTGGGATTGTAATAGGAAGAAATGGGGAGATGATCAGGAAGATTCAGAACGATGCCGGGGTGAGGATTCAGTTCAAGCCAGGTTGGTCCTGCTGACTCCCAAAGACCCTCAGTTCCGTGGAGAGTGATAAAAGCGCCTAACGCGACAAGGACTTTGTCCCTAACGCGGGCACGTGCTCGTGTGCGTGCGTGTGCGTGGGTGCGTGTGCGCTCCCCCCTCACCCCCACCCCTCCCGTCTGTTAGCCGCTGGCCAGTCCAGCTTTCTCCTCTGGGCCTTCTTGGCGTTTCCAGCTTTTCATTTTGTCAATGAAGACTTTAAAAAAAAAAATGTTATTTTGACTTCATTATTTAAAGTTAAAACCATTTGAAAAAGGACTAACATCTTAGAATGAAGGACTGTTCTTTAAATGTAGATTTGCTTTCATGAGCAAAATGATTTATGTTGTCCTCATTTTCCTGAAGAAGGGAAAACATCGCAATACGCTGATTTTTGGAAGCATTGCCACAGCTCAGCTCTGCCGTCTTCTACATGATTGCTTTTTGTTTCTGTAATGATGCCTTTTTAATTTTTTTTAATGTTTTTTTTTGAGAGAGAGAGAGAGAGAGCACTCGAGTAGGGGAGGGGTAGAGAGAGGGAGACACAGAATCGGAAGCAGGCTCCAGGCTCTGAGCTGTCAGCACAGATCCGATGTGGGGCTCGAACCCACAGACCGTGGAATCATGACCAGAGCCAACGTCAGATGCTTAACTGACTGAGCCCCCCAGGCGCCCCTCTAACGATGTGTTTTTTGAATGGCTATAACTTGGGGCGCCTGGGGGGCTCAGTCTGTTAAGTGTCTGGCTTTGGCCCCTGTCATGATCTCACAATTCCTGGGTTTGAGCCCCATGTTGGGCTCTGCACTGACAGCACAGAGCCTGCTTGAGATTCTCCACCTCCCTCCCCCTCTCTCAAAAATAAATAAAAACATTAAAAATCCTAATGAAATAAACCGGCTGTAGCCGCGTGCGAGGCGGGTGTTGGTATGGGCGGTGTACAGAGGCGGGTGTGTGCGCGTCTCGGTGCATCTGCTAGGAGTATTGATTGCAGGTCAGACTGGCTGTGGCTTCCGAGCCACAGCGGGGCCCTCCCTGACCCCGTCTCTCGCTTTGTTTGGCAGACGATGGCGTCAGTCCGGAGCGAGCCGCGCAGGTCATGGGGCCCCCAGATCGGTGTCAGCACGCGGCGCACATCATCAACGAGCTCATTCTTACAGCCCAGGTGGGTCCACCTCTCTGGCCTTCAGGTGCGTCGTCTGCAAAAGCCCACGTGCCACACAGGGTCTGGGGACAGCACTGTGGCGCAGTCACGCCCTCTCGGTCACCTTTCCGGAACCCGGGGCTCCCGTCGGTTGCCTGTCTCTGGGGGCACCGCCGGCGCCGCCTCTTCATCTGGCCTTTTCCTGCCTTCTCGTCGTTTCGTTGCCAGCTTCTCGCTCTCCTGTCTCTACTGTCCCAGGATCTGGGTGTTTATACGGTCGGTTGCTGACCACAGAACCTGTCTGGGGAGGGACAGTGCAGGTCACCAGGCTTCAAGCCCTCAGGCGTGTTTGCACAGAACTGTTCGGTGGACTCTGATCTCAGCTTCTTCAGAAGACACTTCAGGGTCCCCCAGAGTCTTCGGGCCACCTTCCTGCCCTGGATCCCATCGCGTCGCTGCCTCGGGACGTGAGCAAGCTTGCGTGACGCCCTCAGCGTCTCCGCCTGCGCCCCTGTGCCGAGGCGCCCTGGGAATTGCTGCGGCCGAGCAATCCCCCCCATGTGCCCAGCTGAGGGAGAGTCTTGAAACACCTGGAGCCAAACAGACGCTTGGGGTCAGAAACCACAGTCCCAGCCCTGCTATCGGCCGCACGAGCCGGGACCAGTCCCCGCACCTCCCTGGCCGCAGCCTGAGGGGCGCGCGCCAGGCCGTGCCCCCCGGTAATCAGGCGGCCGTGCCAAGGTTACAGGGTTGTAGCCTCCTCCCCAGACTTCCCGAGTCTGCGCGTCCCAGAGGGGCGTGTGCTGCCTGTGGAGATGCAGGTGAGGCTTGGGGTGAGACAGGTTCAGAAGAGAATCCCTGTGGGAGCCCAGCGTCCTGTGTAGGAGAGCGGAGGACACAGACCCGGAGCGCAGAGGCGCGAGCGGCCGGACACAGCCTCTGTGTGTGCGAGCGCACATGCGCCTTAAGGCCCGTCCCTGAAGCTGCCTCGTCTACTCGCCGTTTGTGTCTCGTGAAGGCCGAGCGCAGGGGTAAAGGCTCGCGAACCGTCTCCTCTCGCTGCTGGTTTAGACCCTGGGTGAACGCTCACTTGACTCTTCATCAGCGGAGGGCGCCCCGGCCAGACAGCTGTCCCGTGCTGAGCATCTGTTCCGGTCCCCCTTCCCTGAAGGGGCTCTCAGCCGGATCTGCTCTGCCCTCAGCAGATGAAGATAAGGGGCGCCTGGGGGCTCAGTCGGCTGAGTGTCCGACTTCGGCTCAGCTCATGAACTCACGGCTCGAGTTCGAGCCCCGTGTCAGGCTCCGTGCTGACCGCTCAGCGCGTGGAGCTGCTTCGGGTTCTTTGTCTCCCTTTCGCTCTCTCCCCCGCTCAAAAACCAGCGAACGTTAAAGAAAACAAACGTAAAGAAGATTTTAAGTGTCGTGGCCCCAGAGTGTCTCATGGCTGCGCTGAGGGGAAGGAGCCGCCTCCTGCTCGGTGCTGGCGGCTGGCACCAGCTGAGGGGCGTGCTCGCTGCTGGGGGCACCGTGTGAGCATGAGTCGGAGGCCTCTCCACCCCCAGCCCATGGGCCCGACCGCATGGGTCATTCCCTCGTTCTGCCCGTTGGGGTATGAGCCCAACGCCGAGCGTCCAGCGGGGCCGGGAGGGAAGGCACGGGTGTCCATTTGAAATGCCCTCGGCTGAGCAGCATCTGACGCTGGCCTTCCGGTAGGCCCAGCAGGGGTTAGCCACGGGCCAGGGCAGCCTCGGCGTGGAGGAGAAAACCGGCCCTGACACCGGGACATTAGGGCCCAGTCCTAGACGGCCCCGCAGAGGGCGCAGGGCCCCCGACACAGGAGTTTACGTCTGACTGCCTGGTTTAGTTGGGTACATCAGGGCTGCTTATTGGCCCGCACACGTTCCCCCCTCCCAGACACACCTGGGATTTGCGTTAATTCTGGCTTTAAAAGAGCACTTCAGAGTCTGAAATGTGGACGCGGCGCTGAGGTCCCTATGTGCAGCGTTGATTACATCCTGTCACTTCGCCTCCTCCCTGGAGACAAAAAGCAGTCTCGGTGGCAGTGGCAGAAATCGTCACTCCAGCTTTGCTTCCATCCCAGGAAAGAGACGGCTTTGGTGGCCTCGCGGTGGCCAGAGGACGGGGCCGGGGCCGGGGTGACTGGAGCGCGGGGACCCCCAGTGGCATCCAGGAGATCACGTACACCGTGCCGGCCGACAAGTGCGGCCTCGTCATCGGCAAAGGTAAGAGGCGCCGGGGTGTCCCACAGCAGGCGGGTCCTACATGGACCCCCCCCCCCCCCCGAGCACGTGCTGCACTTGACACAACGTGCCAGGTCTGTGGGAACCCAGCCGGGGGGAGGGGGTCTTCTCACGAGCACGGGCAGAGCGGCTTGTTCGTTTCCGCCGCCTGGTCAGGCAGCTCGGGCCGTGGGAAGGGAGCCCTGCACCCGCTGAGGAGCCCCAGAGTTTTTGGCGGTCAACTGATTAACAACTAACTTGTGTCCGAGGCTAGGAGAATTCTCAAGTGAAGATTGCTGTCGGCCAAGTGCGTTGCTTCTGGTCCTTAGTGGGTGTGGGCGTCCGGTCTCTGTTTACACACGGGAAGATGGCTTTTATGTTGTCAGCACATCTCCCGTGAGTCCCAGATGCCCCATGGAGGGAAATAAAAGTGGACGGCCCGTTGTTTCTAGATGTTGTTGAGGACGTGAGCAAGAAGCCCTTGCTCGTGGCCAGGGCGGCCCCTCACCATCCTCCACCCCCAGCAGGGAAGAGCAGGCAGGCCTCCCTGCGCCGGCGAGGGTGCCTGCGGCCCGCAGGGAGCCTCACCGCCCGCGGTTGCACACTTGACAACCTGTGGAGGAAGTGGCCGCGGCTTCTCCCCAGAGCTGCTCCAGTTTCCGCGGCCACCGCACGTCCCTGACCCATCGCACACGTGCTGATGCTCCACCGAGCGTGACCCGAGAACGGCTCCAGCGGACCCTCTCAGCCCCCTTCCAGAGCCTGCCCTTGGCCCTGCCTGTGAACGGTGCGCACGCGCCTGCGTGCGCTTTCCACACTCGCATCCTGGCGTCATGTAGATTGTCTTTCGGAGGCTGTAGGACCAACGTGGGCTCGTTCTCATTTCCTGGCGGGGGGAAGCGTGGGATGAGCAGTTAGTGGCTGTCGTCCGTGGCCCGGGGCTGCGCTCAGCCAGACCCGCCGCCCAGACCGTCAGCCCGGCTGATGCGAGGTGAAAGCCGGTCCGTGCCTGTTGGTCGAGAATCTGATCCAGGTTTCTGTGCCTTTTGAGAACCACTTTATTGTCGAGGTTTGACCGTGCGTCTCTTTTAGACGGGCAGGAGGACTTCGCTGCCGTGACTGTGACCGCACCCTGTAGTCCGGGAAACCTGGGTGCCAGCGAACAGCCCCTCCGCGTGTGTCCTTGACGGGGGGGGGGGGGGGGGGGGGGGGGGGGGGGGGGGGGGGGGGGGGGGGGGGGGGGGGGGGGGGGGGGGGGGGGGGGGGGGGCCTCCTAAGTGGCCCGCACAGGAGAGTAATGGCCGCGCAGAGCGGTGACTGATCCGTGTCTCCGGGCCCCGATGGCAGGCTCGATAGATCAGCACACAGCGATCCTCCCGCCACCACACCCATGCGCAGGCGTGCACACACACACACACACACACACACGAGGGCTGGGTGTGAGGCGCGTGTGGTGAGAGCGAGGGAGGGAGACAGGAGAGGGGGCCGCAGGCAGCCAGGCCGACTCCCCCCAGCTCCAGCCTGGACAGGACAGACGCAGTGCCTCCCGCCTCCCGGGGCCCCTGCTGGATTTCCATGATAAATACGGCAGCGGTGACACAGATAGTGTGGCCGGCCCTGCTCTTGTCAGCCGGGCCTTTTAGCAGGTTTGATTAATTGCTTTACGATTTCACGTCCAGCCGGGGGGCCGCTGGTGGGTCGCTTCTGCCCGCCGTCAGGTGGAAGAATGGACAGGCTGCTGAATGCGCCTGTAGACAGCCACCGTGTGCCAGGCTGGTGACCTCATTTTGAAGGAAGATGAACTTAAATTAACTCCTTCCGGCCTCTGCAGTTTTGTGGCGCCTCCTTGCCGCATGGGCGTGCTGCCCGGGCCTCAGCGGCGGTCGGGGCCAGCGGAGGCGGCCGGCCTGGGCTGCAGGGTGCTCGGCCTCAGACGTGTGCCCTTCTGTGCTGCAGACTCCCCGCCCCCCCCACCCCTGCTGCTCCTGGGAGCGTCGGGGGGCAGAAGGGCTCCTTTGGGTGCCGGCTGTGTGATCGGGTGGCCTTGGCCCCGAGACGCCGTGCCCAGGACTGGCAGAGCTGCAGGACTCACGGCCTCCAAGTGGGCGGCGGGGAATCCAGGGCTGGGAGGCGGTGGGAGCCCAGGGCGCGGTGGGGCTGCCGGGTGCTTTCTGAGACAACGCTGGCCTGCGCCCCGTTCGCTGAAGGAGGGATGCAGGGGCCGTGCTTACGCCAAGGCAGAACTCCGTGCGCACAACCCCTTGGTCCGAGGAGTGCTTTTTCATTTGCTTTTAAATTGAAAGCCACCTTCAGCTAAACTGACCTGCAGCACCGGCCCATGTGCACCGGCCTCTGTCTCCGAAGGCCACCAGCCTCCCGGTGTCCTTCTGGTGACGCCTGCCTTCAGGGAGGCCGGCAGGACCCCAGCTCCATCTTGGCTTCTTGACCCCCGAGGTCCCTCGACCGGCTGGGCCGGCTCCTGGGAGCCCCTCCTTTCTGCCTGCCCGGTAGGCGCCTGAGCAGCGGACTGGGGGGGATGGGTTGCTTCTAGCGCAGGAAGGATTGTAGACGCGTCACCACGAATGACAGATGTCACCTGAGGTGGGTTTTGACTCTGGGCTGGGTGGGGCGACCCGGGCCCGGCCTCCCGTCTTGGGGGGCTCTCTGGTCTCTTGCTCCGGACTTTCCACAGCCCTGACTCCCCTGATACTCGCAGAACTCTGGGCTCCCAGGTTTTCCTTGTACTCTGTCCCCCTCAACGGAGCAGAACTGATCTGTAAGTTCTGTGAAATTTCTAAAGAAGAATCAAACCATTGTAATACTGCTGGGCCCTTTGTTACGCAAATCTCATTAAGAGACTGGAACTCTCACGGGTTTTTCAAAGAGTCCAACTAAATTTTCATTACCCCGCTCCACCCAGCCCTCTGTGACCCCCATCCCCGGCTGCCTCTCTGTCTAGACCTGCCCCTCCCCGCCCCCCAGTGGAGGAAGCAGGGACCTGAGAAGTGACAGGATGGGACATTGGAGGCCCGAGTGGGCTCTGGGCATTGTTGGAGCCAGAGGCCGTCTGTTTGCCCTGCAGAGCGAGAGAGAGCTGCCATGAGGGGGCCCCCATTGAATGAGGATGATGGGGTGCCGTCCCTGGGCCCGTGCAGGCCAGGCTCTGTCGTGTGTATCCAGGGGCAGAAGCCCGGGGCGCCCCGTGGTGTCTGGCCTTGGCCTGGCTCAGGGGGAAGGACCAGAACATCCAGCTCCGCTTCAGCTGCCCCTTAACCCTTGTGTCTTGTGTCCGCCCGCCTGCAGGGGGTGAGAACATCAAAAGCATAAACCAGCAGTCGGGAGCACACGTGGAGCTGCAGCGGAACCCCCCTCCCAACACTGACCCCAACCTGCGAATATTCACCATCAGGGGCGTCCCTCAGCAGATCGAGGTGGCCAGGCATCTCATAGATGAGAAAGTCGGCGTACGTACCAGGTCCCCCCACCGGGCGTACTGGTAGCTGGGTTTCCTTTCAGATGTCCCAGGTACCTGCCCCCGCCCCAGATATGCGTACTTCCTGTGCTTTTCGTCGCGCCACGTGAGGGCGCCCCCTCCCGCTTTGCCAAGGGGGAAGGTCGGGCCCGGGGAGGGGGGGTGCCAGGCGATGAAGGAAGCCCTCTGGCGCAGGTCTCCCCAAGCGCAGCAGCTCAGGCCCAGAGCCGTGCTCCCCGCAGGCCTAGATGAGCAGCCGGGGCAGCAGCCTTCCCCCCCGCGCCGCCCCGACTCCCGAGGGCCTGGCCCTGGCGGCCGGCCCTGCTGGCAGCGCTCATTGACTCTGGCTTTAGTTTCAGGCACCTCAAAGCAGATAAAGAAAGGGAGTGTTGGAGGACAGATTGGCCACTGCTCACCTCAAAGGGGACGTAGAATGGCAGAAAGAGCCATGGGCCAGCCTAAATTGACGGGAGAGTCAAGCAGGTTGGTCCTGGCCCCCGGGGCGGCACTCTAGGGCAGGTGCGGTGGTGCCGATGCTGGCTGCGCGGCGGCATCGGTCACTCGAGGGGGCAGAAGCCATTGCCGCACGCAAAGCCCACTGCGGGGAAGCAAGGCTAGCGAGCGTCCTAGGGCAGCCCCCCTCCCCTCGGCTCCGTCCCCCGCCCCCAGAGCGGCAGCGGGCCTCGGGGTGGCCTGGGCAGCGGGCGGAGGTGCGGCCCCCAGGCAGTGAGAGCTCCCTCTGTGCCCACGACAGGGGACCAGCCTCGGAGCCCCCGGAGCCTTCGGACACAGCCCGTTCGGCCAGCCGCCCACGGCGCCTCCTCAACAGTGAGTCTCTCACGTGGGTCTTCAGGGGAGAGTTCACTCGGCCCCAAGAGGCTCTCTTTCTGGCCACTTGCAGGCAGTGCCAGCCAAAAGCCTGGCGCTCTGGGGTGGGCAGGACCCATCCCTTTGTCCCTGCCCGCTGGCCCCTCTCTGTCTAGCCTGTTCACACCCAGCCCTGGGGTGAGAGCCTTCCCGCAGGTGGAGGCCCTCGGTCCCCTCCCCGCCGGGCCCTCTGGCGCCGTGTTCATTTGTCCCTCACTTTCTCTCAGCGCTTTTCCTCCGCGGAGCTCGGGCTGCTTCCCCAGCATCGCGGCGAAGGTGAACGGAAACCCCCCCAGCGCCCCTGTGAGGTGGGTGACTTCTCCCTCCGTCTGGATGGCTGGGGGGGGGGGGAGCAGCGAAGGGCATGGGCGAGGCGGGGGGGGGGCCCGGTGAGGAGGGGGGGACGTGACGGGCTCCGGAATGAACGACTCTCTGTCTTCCCAGCGGTCCTCCGGCTTTCCTGACCCAGGGATGGGGCAGCACCTACCCGGCCTGGCAGCAGCCCACCCAGCAGGTCCCAAGTAAGTGACTCGGGCAGAGGCGGGACCGTGCGCCCTGCGCTGCAGCTGAGGGGCTGGTGTGTCCGACGTGCGGGCCGGAGCCTGCGAGGACGGGGTGTGTGTGCCTCGGTGGCTCTCCAGCCGGGCAGCCGGCTCCCTCGTGCCCACCACGCAGGTCTTTCTCTCCAGTCTGCCCTACTCTCCTTGGGGCCCGCGGCTCGCGCCACCTTTGCTCCCACAGTTGGGGCAGGAGGGCCTGGGCTTGGGCCTGGCCCCGCCCTCCCTCCTCACCCGGGCTGTGCCACTCCCGAGGCGCCCTCCCTCCCCCCCAGCTCTGGGCTCATGGTGGCCATTGCTCCATCTCGTCTCCAGCACGCCTTCCAACGGCTGTTCTTTCTACCTCCTGGGCTTTTCCGAGAATTAGCTCTGCCTGGTGACGCCTCCCCTGAAAGCTGGTTGTGGGGAAGGGGCCCTGTTGGCATCGGACCCCTGTACCTGCCCTCCGGCCCCACATGAGCCTCACCAGTCACTCTCGGGTTTTACTGCCGGCAGAGCCCCGGAACAGAACCCTTGCCTTCAGGTTTTCGGGCCCTCGGAAGTGGCCGCATGTCTGCAGGGAGTCCTTGCAGTGCTGGGACCGAGGGACCGAGCCCGCGTAGGGGCTCCTGCCCCGCCGCCCACCCCCCAGAGCAGGGCGCCCTGCGCCACCACCCCAGGGACACCCACCCGGGGCCCGGCTAGACCCGCACGCAGTGGGGTCACGCGTGGAGGCTGATGCGGGGTGGCCGTTGGCACTGCCGGTCCCCTTCTCTGTCGTCCGTGATGCGGGGGGCTTAGATTTGATTTCCGAAGTGACGGGTTTGCGTCTTGTTGGTTCTTTTCTTCCCCGATGTTTGTTGCCGCGTCTCGAACGCGCAGACTGACGTGGAGATTCACACCACGAGCACGTGCACCCCACCTGGTGTCTGTCGGGCCGTGTTTCACGGTGCTCGCTTTGTCCCAGACCTGTCCCTGTTTGCTTTCCTTCTGTGCCCGTCGGAAGGCGCCTTCAGGACGAGAGGTGACCTGGGTCGGGGGCACACTTGCCCCGTTGGTGCCAGAGACTGTGAGAAAAGCCTAGACTTGGGGCAAGCGGTGGGCCATGGCGTCCGCCAGAGGGGAGCTGCCCCTGGGGCCACGGTGCCGCAGACCCCCGCGTGGGGCGAGTCCGAGAAGACATCTCGGCGCCTGGTCTCCTGCCACCGTTCGCATCCTTCGTCTCGTGCCGAGCTTTGTGGGGGTGGTGACAGCTGGTCTCAGTCGGTGATGTCTGGTCGGGAGGAAACGCCGTGTTCGCCTGCGCTTCTGTGCCTCACGGACAAGCCCTTGCCCCCCACGAGCCACTCTCCCGGCTTCTCCAACGCCGCCGCGTCCTGATCCCGGCGGTGTCCCCCTGGGAGGATGGGGTGGTCCCCCCACCGAGCCCCCCGCCAGCCCCTCCTCACACACAGTACGGTAACTCGAGGGGAAGACTTCACCGCGACCCCGGGCAGTAGTGTGTGCTGCCTGTGGGCCGCCGACTGCAATTGTGACAGAAGACAGGACGCTGCAGGGTCTTAGAAGGGGACACGAAAGCCAGCCCTGACCACAACAGAAAGACAGGTCCTGACTTGTCGCCGCCCTGGTTGAGGCTTCTCATCCCTTTATGCCCGGCACTGGCGTGGCCGCTGTGCTCCTCAGCCCGGTCCTCGCGGCCCCGCACACCCCCGGCCGGGCACCGGGCACCACCCCACGCGCCTCCCCTCCTGCTCCGCTCCTGCCCCTGTCCCAGAAAGGCCTGAGGCCGGACCGGGATCAGGTGCGTGCGTGGCCCTCGGCCCCTCTGCTGTGTGGCCCTTGTCCCCCTCACTGTGGGCCGTCTGGGCCGTCTCCCTCCACTGTCTGCTCATCCAGAGAGAAAGCCACCAGTTCTCAAACAGAAGGGCCGGGGGAAGGGTGTGGGTGGCCCCGCTTGGATCTTCCGTCCCGGGTGGAGGCCGATTCAGGGAGCCTCAGGCCCCGGCGCTCTGACCCGTGGGGGTGGGGGGTGGGGGGAACAGCAGTCCTGCCCAGCCCCATCCTCACCGGATCTTTGTCACACTCCTCTGCCCGTCCCCTGGGTGCTGGCCCCCCGAGGTGTCCACACGTCTCCCCACGGCCGACCTGCCGCCACTTTCCCGGGCCACAGGGCCTGGAGCGAGCGCAGGGGCCTGACCGCCGTTGTGTTCTCCGCACAGGCCAGCAGAGCCAGGCGCAGAGCAGCCAGCCCGACTACGGCAAGGCCTGGGAAGACTATTACAAAAAACAGAGTGAGTGAGCCGGCCTCCCGGGCAAGCGGGTCCCTGGGCCCAGAGCCCCTCGCCTGTGGGCCTCGTCGTCCGTGCCTCCCCGCCACCTCTCTTTTCTCCGACGTTCTCCATGTGTGACTCGGTCTCAGTCCTGCCTTTGTCTCCCTGTGTCCCTGTGTGTCAGCCAGAGGAGACACCCCCCCCCCCAGACGCCACGGGGCCTGAGGACAGTGCAGGGCCAGCTGTCCCTGCCTCGGCCACCCCCTTTAGGACAGCTTGGCCAGGACACAGAGTGTCCAGGCGTCCTGCTCCCTGACCGGCTCTTTTTGGCTATTTCAGGGCGGGGAAGAGGGAATAAAACTGAGGGCCAGGCGTCTAAAGTTGGGGTGTTGGGGTGCTGGTTTCCTGCCTCGAGGAAGCTCATTTCCTCAGCTGGGCCAGAAGCGAAAACAGTTTTTCTAACGAGAGAAGGAAGAGGTCTAGTAACAGCAACCGAAAAAGCCCCCACGTGACTCACTTAGAACGAGTACGAAATCCTCTGTATTTATTCCAAAACTGCCGAGCCACAGTGGCGTCGGAGGAGGCGGGCCATGTGCCTTGACTTCGAAGGATGCTACCTGTGAATCGGAGCAGCTCCGGTCAAAGGCTGCCAAGGAGCTGCTCGCCCTGGGTGTGGACCCCCTGCTGGGCGGATGGCCCTCCCAGGGATGCCGACAGAGGGCCAGGGGGGCATCGGCACCCCAGGCGCCTGCTAAACTGCCAGATGCCTAGTCCCTCCCAGCCCTAGTGGGATGGAGCCTCCGCCCAGGGCCAGCCCCACCCCGCAAGTCAGATACTACACTTCTTTCCCTCTCTCTCTCTCTCTTTCTTCTCTCTCGGCCTCTGCCTCTCTGGCACCGGTAGCCGATGGGGCAGGCGGACACAGAGAGCCTGGTTCTGGAGAGAAGACTCGAGGAGCTGGTGGGGGCGGAGCCGGCACGGGGGCAGGGGTCCCCCCAAGCTGGCCGTGTCCCACCTCCCGGGACGTGTGCCCGCCCCCGGTAACCCCGTTCTCTCCTGTCCGTCAGGTCACGCCGCCAGCGCCGCTCCTCCCGCCAGCTCCCCGCCGGACTACACGCTGGCCTGGGCCGAGTACTACAGACAGCAGGTCGCTTTCTACGGGCAGACGCTAGGCCAGGCGCAGGCCCACAGCCAGGTGCGCCCCCTCCCCCACCCGCCCCGGCCTCTCTGTGCGCCCTGGGCCCGTCCTCGCCCCAGAGAAGAAGTTTGGGCTGAGGGGGAGAGACAGGTCTGGTGTCTCCTAGAACGAGGTTGCCTGATCTGTCCTCACGTCCAGGCCCTGAGACCACAGTGTCCCCGGCTGTCAGGGAGAGGGTCCCAGTGTGGGAGTCAGGGCAGGCTTGACCTTATGGTAGGGACTGTGGGGGTCACAGTCCTTGAAGAGGGTGGGAGGGCCGGGCTGTCACCCTTGCCTCCCGGTCAGCAGTGAGGGGCGCAAGGCAGGAGGGCCGGTCTGCACAGCGCCCGGCCTTCGACCCGCACGGCTCTCTGTCCAGTCAGGAGCCAGAAACAGATTCCTTGTCAACGTGGGGCGTGCGGCCAAATCCTCCCACAAGGCGGTCTTCAGGGGACCTGTCAGTCACCACAGGCCCCAGACCCAAAGCCTATTGGTCATCTCAAGGCCAAAGTGAGCCCTCTGTGCCCGGGGCCCCATAGAGACGGGGGTCAGGGCTTGTGGGCGACCAAGGAGACTATCTCACACTCACTCCCCTGCCCTGCACCCCAGTGTCCCCTGCTTGGAGAGCCGCCCAGGACCTCCGGTTTGGGGGGCGGGGGTCGTCTGGGCCGGGGCCCCGGGAAGATGCCAACGTTGGCTCGTGTGTGTGTGTGTGTGTGTGTGTGTGTGTGTGTGTATGCATGTGAGTGTGTGTGTGTCTGTGTGTGTCTGTGTGTCTGTGCCTGTTGAGCCAGAGGGAAGAGGGTGACCTGTCACCTCCGTGCCGCCGGAGACAAGGGCGTCCCTCCCTGACTTGTCCCCTTCTTTCCACAGGAACAGTAGGACCGCAGCCCACACGCCTTCCTCCCCGAAATCATGAGCGAACCCCCATTTGTAACAGAGGTTTATAGATTTGCGAACCTTTTGATGAAGAACCTTCGTTTTGTTCTGTGAAACACTATATTTAGATTAACAGGACTTTTCTAAAAATCGGGAAAATTCGTTACTAAAAATTGCTGATAATTTCTGTTTCATTATTTTTGTTTGTTATTTCAAACGTGTAAGCTCTGGGATTCGCGCTGGAGCCACGCCTACAGCTTCGGGCACCAGAATGCGCCTCGGGGCGGTGACATTTCAACACGGTGTGTTTTCGGTGTGTTTTCGTTTCATTCGTTCGTTTGGTTGCTTTGGTTGCGTGTCTTTTTATTTACAGTTTTTGTTTTTTGTTTTTCTGTTGCGACAGAAAGTGGCTTGGAAGTCTTAGGTGGTATGTAACAAATCCTTTTAAAAATTTTTAAACAGTATTTAAATATTCTTAAATGTGTAAATTCATTAAATGTTTTACTTCTAATTTCTTGTATCTTGGCTGTCTGGTTTTATTGCATTTTTTAAAAAACTGAACTGTTATGTATTGTAATTAATTATGTGAATTCCGAATTGAGACAGAATTGTATTGTTGTCCAACAGGGATTGGGAGGGGCGTTTATAGGGTTTGTATAATTTCTAGAGTGCTAAAGGGGTAATATAAACAGTGTGTTCGCGTGTTTAGCATACGTGTTTCTTCGTGTCTCTGTTACCCATTGCAACTGTGTATCTAAGACCTCCAAGCTTGTTTTAAAAAAACAAAAAACCTTTTTCTCTTCTCTCAGAAATATAAATACTGTTATTTTTAATATTAAAAAGAAATTCGATATAACTTTTAACAAACACTGTGGAACATTAAACCGCATAAAAATGTAGTAACTATTTTTTAATTCCAAGGTGTTTTCTTCCTTTCTTCCTTTGAGATATTTTCTTAATATTTGTCAAATTAACTAGATGAATAAATAAATCTAGTATTAACCACAATATGAATTAAATAATGTTGATTTAATAAAAGGGATAATATGATCTCCGATGTTTACTGTAGTGTATCCTGTACAGATAACATGTATTTTTAAAGGAAAGGAAAACGGAATCGAAGCTATTTTTCCTGGCATTTTTCATTGATCTGAGGGACATTCCGTTTGAAATGTACCGACGTTACAGTTTCTGGTTTTTTCCTCCTTTTTTTTCCTTATAATGCTTGAAATGTCTAACTATTAAAAAAGGCAATTGGAAAATGTTATGCATGTTGTTTAAAAAAGGAAGTGTTCTTTTTATTTGACTGACAATTCATTTTACACTCTATTGTAATAAAATTTCCACAAGGCGTCTTGTGGGCGAAGTATTTTCAGTCTGTTTTGCTTTCCTTTCTCTCGTCCCGCCCCCCGGCCCCCTTGCCCCCTGCCACCCCGCCCCCCGCCCCCCTGCAAAGATTCTTGGCAGTTCGCGGCCGCTGACCGCGGCCCCACTGACCTAGCTGTTGGCTCGGCCTAGATTCACGAAGCGCGTTCGTGGAAGCTGACATTGGGACCGGAGAGCCGCCTCCATTGCCAGCGGCCCCGCTTACCTGGCCCCACTTACCTGTCGGAGCGGCTCCGGACGTGGGCGTGGCCCGAGGAGTCCGCAGCACGTGTGTGTTCACGGGAGGCGCGGGCACGCTAAGTGGAGCTGGAAGATGCATTGAAGGGAAGTTGCAGCAGCTCTGCAGCCTGTTCAGCACACTCACTTCCCGGAAGGGAGTCAGCACACCCGGCGGGCTGTCCTCCACCCGCTTCCCCACACCCCTCCCTGGCACGCCCTTCCACGCTCTCCTGGGCCGCCCGGCCCCTCCCTCCTGGTCCCCACCGCAGCGGGGGACACCTAACCCGGCCGTGGGGGCCCTGTGTTCCCGCTGCCCCTCGGGGACCCCCCGCCCGCTAGGAGGGCTAGAAAGCCCCACACATGTGCTCACTTTCCACGTTCCCATTAGGGTAACAAAAGGAGGGGGTGTCCTTACCCACAGGTTCCAATCACAGAGGGTCCGGCAGCTTCGGGGCTGCCCAACCCGTGAGGTCCCTGCTCTGGAGACCGAGGAAAGAAAGAAGAGCCTTGTCCTCCTCTTTCTCCTCCCCCGCCCCCCACCTTTCCTTTCCGCTGGGTTAAAGCAACCGGCTCAGGACACAGCTTCCCGACTTCATTATCTGGAAACACTCTGCCTTGGCCACCAGCTTTACACGCCAGTCCACACCTCGCGTTGACGCCCAGCCGGAGGATCCTCTTTACGGTGGGGTGGGGGGGTGTGTTTCCAGCTCGGGCCCCTTTTCTTTTCTCCACCCCAGGCTCTAAGAGGAGGAGGAAAAAAAGCATCTGTGACTCCTGGAGGCCGAAGAGGGGTGTGGACAGCAGCCCAGCGGCAGCCATTCGGGGGCCTGTTGAGAGCCGGAAGACAAAAAGATGTGGCATCTTTCACTGCACCTCTAGAGAATCGAGTTTGACGTTGAGAAATTGAATAGTAAAAGCCACTTGGAAAGAAGGAGGGGCGGGCAGGAGGAGGGCATAAACGCTGATGATGGGAATGGGAATTGGGGAGAGGGCATTACAGACAAGACTTCCTTCTAATTCATCTTCCAAGCTCTGTGCCAAAACAGCATTTGGCATGGTTCACAGGGAGTGATTGTGTGATAATGAACCCTAAGGTGTCCCTTAATTGAAGACTGAGCATTGCGGTTCGTGCCAAGAGTCATAAATGGCGCAGGCTTGTGGGAGGATGCATTTTCTTAAATGTATCGGTAAGTACAGATTAGCGCCTGTCCCCAGTGAAATGCCCATACTATAAATTATGGAAGTCTCGCTCGCTCGCTCGCTCTCTCTGATGCAACCTTTTATTGACGGGAGGAGGGGAGGCGGGTGCAGTACAACAGGAGGCAGGGGGGAAAGTTTGCAAGCATAGGAAATTTGGCCTCTCATTACCATGGCGCCCGCGGAGGATGGTTTTCATCCGCTGTCTGGTGTCCTGAAGGCCAAAGTGCTTGAAATGTACCAAGTTCAGCGATTGTGTTCCATTAAGAAAAGCTGCATGGTCATCACTGGAAGGACAGTCTGCGTGTGGGGAGGGGCGGGGCGGGGCGGGTGCCGGGCTGACTCCGGAACGCTGCCCTGTCTCCCACCCACCACCCCTCCCACGCGCATCCGTGGCCTCTGCCCGGGACCCGGGTGCAGGGTTCAAGGACCGGGCCGGGCTGCTCGGGAAGGGAACGACAAGAGTTTGTTGCTGGGGGTGGGGAGTGCTCCAGGCAGTGTGCTCCATCAGTGTCCCCGCCCTCTCACCAGGTAGGACGGGCCATCTTTTCGGTGTCCCTTTCAAGGGGTGACCATCCATGGTGCCCTGCAGTGCCCACAGTAGGGCTGGCTGGGGCACGCACGGCATAATGCCGGACCTGGCCCACCGGGGGGTTTGGACACAGTTTTCCGATCCCTGCTTCCGGCCCACCAGGGCCCAGATGGGGCTGTTCTAGATGGGCTGACGCAAATGGCCCTAACAGACTCTTAGATTAATGGCCAGAAAGTGGCTTGACACTCAGTTCCGAAGGGGGTGCTGGTCTGGGTCTGTGCCTGCTGTGGGGTGAATAGGGAAGTAAAGACACCCGTGCCCGATGAACCAGCGTCACAGTGAAGATCCTGGCTGGCCTTCGTCCCAAGGGACTTGTAGTAAGGGAGTTCTGGTCCCTTCCCAGAGGAGATGGGTGAGGGTCTCCGCAGCTTGGAGGGTAGACCGGAGGGCTCAGTGTGACCTGGGTGGTCACCTCCGGGGCCGGTTCTGTGCCAAGTTCTATGCTGTGCTTCATCGGGGGCTGCACTCGAGAGCCCGCGGGAACTCCGGGACCACCGAGCGAGGCCCTGGTGGGGAGTGGCCTAGCAGTGGTGAGCGCTGCCAGCCTTGGGCCGCGCCCTGTAGGTGCGGCAGCCGACCATCGGCTTTGATTCCGCATTTACGGATTCGCCTTCTCGCCGAAGTGTGTTTATAATCTTCCAGTGAGTATCCACTGCACTTCCATGGCCGTTCTCGGCCCACAAAGAAATCGGAGCCGTGCGACACGCAGGTTTCTCGCTGAGGAAAACAGAGGCTCAGCTCCGGGGCCGTGAGCAAGTGTCGGTCCCGCCGTCTCGTTAGTGCCGCGGTTTTGCAGTGTTTGTGCCTTCGGTGGGAGATTTTGCTGCTTAAAATGCCCCCGGAGCCCAGTGCTGTCTAGTGCCCCCCGGAGCGAGAAGGCAGTGACGTGCGTCACGGAGAAAATGCGTGTGCCCCAGAAGCTTTGCTCAGGCCTGAGTTACAGTGCTCTCGGCCGTGAGTTCGGTGCTAACAGATGGACGGGATCTACTGAATAAGGTGTCTTTATGTTTTATATTTGTTTATTTAATTTAATCTCTCCACCCCAATGTGGGTCTTGAACTCATGACCCCAAGATCAAAAGTCATGTGCTCCTCCGATGGAGCCCGCCAGGCGCCCCCCCCAATATGGTGCCTTTCATTTTTTATTTATTAAGTTTATTTATTTTTATTTGGAGAGAGAGAGCACAAGTGGGAGAGAAACAGAGAGAGAGGGAGAATCCCAAGCAGGTTCCGCACTGTCAGCACAGAGCCTGACGCAGGCCTCAGACTCTGGAGCCGTGAGATCATGATCTGAGCCAAGATCAAGGTCAGAAGCTTAACCGACTGGGGCAGCCAGGCGCCTCCAGATAAGCTGTCTTTAAATGGAAACACGCGTGAAACACGGTTACGTACCGATTGATGACATGTTGCGGCCAGAGTCCTGAAGGGACCTAACCCTGTATCTCCCCCGGGAGCAGTGGGGCCCTCTTCCCTGATTCAGCTTCTCGGAGACTTCATAGCGCGTAGCTGCCGCAGGCAAGGAGAATGAACCCTCTCACTTTCCTTCGAGGCCCACCGCCCTCACGGGTTCGTTTCAGAGATGAGGAAGCAGGTTTGAATAGATTCTTCCCGGAGTCAGAGTCACGCCATGAAAATGTAGACGGGAGGCCAGGGCGCAGGCCTCGGTCTGACCAACACCCCCCCGCTTTTGCCACATTGGCGAACAGAAATGAAACGCGTGCAAAGGACACCTAACTTGGTTCTAGAGGAACCTGGCGGGCTCAGCCTACCCGCGGCAGCGGAGCGGAGCGTACAAGTGCGTGGACACCCAGGCTGGGCTTCCAGCGCTGCCTCCACCACTGTGACCTAAGGCCAAGTATTTAACACTTGGTGCCTCAGCTCCCTGGACTGCAGTGTGGGAAGTCTCCCGGGTCTCGGGCTGAGTTAGGGTTCAATGACAAGTATGTAATGCCCTTGACGTCAGCTTCATAATGAGCACTCAAAACATGGCGGCTCATAGTAATATCGGGTGCAGGGCTTCTGACTGCTCTGGTGGCTTTCCTGTTGCACGGCGAGTGCCAGGGGCTGACAGTGTGATCCGAAAAGCGTGTCAGCTTCCCTACTGACCCCCAGCTCCTTCTGGGCTCTCCTGGGCTCCCCAGGACTCTGTGACCCCAGATCCAGCTCGTGGGTCCCCCGAAGCCATGGCAGCCAGGCCATTAGGAAAGAACAGCCTTTAAGGGCAGGTGGGACAACTCTCGGAGAAGCCAGCCCCCCCCCCCCAAACACACATACACATGGCTATGTGCCACAGATGTGTGGGAGGTGACAGGCCAGCGCGTGGGTGGGCCTGGCCTGCAAGATGAGGTTGAAGGCAACCCGATTTCAAGCACACTGAGAAGGAGTTGGATCGTCCGTGTCTCCAGACTCTCTAGTCTGGTCCCCCGAGGAAGCAGGGACCTGGGCCCCGAGCTGTCCCAACTGCACGCATTGTAGGCGCTCTGCTGAGCTCTCGCGACGCTCCAGAAGTCCACGTACCGTCAGTTCCCTGGGTTGGAGTCCGGTGCTCTTGGCTGTTTCAGAGACGAATGCCAGGGCGCCTGGGGGGCTCCGGCCGTTAAGCGTCTGACTTCAGCTCAGGTCGTGATCTCAAGGTTGGTGGGTTCGAGCCCCGCATTGGGCTCGCTGCTGTCAGAGCAGAACCTGCTTGGGATCTCCTGTCCCCCTCTCTCTCTGCCCCTCCCTCGCTCACTCCCTTTCTCACAAATATATAAACATTAAAAAAAACCTGTTTTTAAATTCTTCCCCAAACCTGCCTTTTCTTCAGTCAAGGGGAACAGTCACACAGCAAGTCCAGAAGGCCTGGCTTTTGTTCCCTCCTTGGACAACTGACTTCCTCTCGACTGGAACGGGTCACACCCCTCAGTTTCCCTTCCACAGGAATTAGATCACCCGAGCGGCTTCCAAATTGCAATTAGACTGGGATCAAACTGTTCTTCATTCAGATTCCAAGAAAACATATTAAATATATTTATTTAAAAAATTTTTAATGTTTATTTCTGAGAAAGAGAGAGACAGAGTGCAAGCAGGGGAGGGGCCGAGAGAGAGGGAGACACAGAATCCAAAGCAGGTTCCAGGCTCTGAGATGTGAGCACAGTGCCTGATGCGGGGCTTGAACCCACAGACCAGGAGATCATGACCTGAGCCAAAGTCGGACACTTAACCAACTGAGCCTCCCAGTGTCTCTATATTAAATGCATTTAAACATTGGTAATTATAATTTTTTAAAATACGCCATGCCCTCAAATATGGTAGAGCTGCATTCCTGTTTTTTCAGTGTGCTTGTCTATCTTTGAGCCAAAGCAATGCTATGTTAGTTACTGTGCCTTTATGGTCAGCCCTTCAACCCCGATGTTCTTCAAGATTGCCTTAGCTGTTCTTAGCACTGTTTCCATGTAAGTTTTGGAATCCATTTATCAATCCCCTATGCCCCCCACACACAAAAAAGTGTTTCAAGTTGCCAGGATTTTGATTGGAACTGCACTGAGTCTCTGCTGCAGTCTGGGAAGAATCAACAACCCAACAATAGTCAGTCTTCTACTTCATGAACATGGTATATCCCTTCTTTAGGTCTTTGACTTTTCTTTGCAATTCTAGGAATATTCAGTGGAGAGACCTTGCACACCTTTGCTTCCATTTACTCCTGCGTTTTTGATGTTTTGCTGTTATTGAAAATGGTACTTTTTGGGATGCTGGGTGGTTCAGTCGGTTAAGTGTCTGACTCTTGGTTTCGGGTCAAGTCATGATTCACGAGTTCAAGTCCCACATTGGGCTCTACACTGGCAGTGCAGAGCCTGCTTGGGATTCTCTCTCTCTCTTTTTCTCTCTCTCTCTCTCCCTCTCTCTGCCCCTCCCCTACTCACACACTCTTGAAAATAAATAAGAAAATGGTACTTTTTAAAATGTGTTTTTTGTTTCTTTGTCACCGGTTTTGGAAATGTAATTTTTAAATTTATTGACCCAGATGCGCCTGAGCTGCTTAGTCAGTTGAGCATCCAACTTCGGCTCAGGCCATGATCTCATGGCTCACGCGTTTGAGCCCCACGCCAGGTTCTGTGCTGACAGCTCAGAGCCTGGAGCCTGCTTCTTGGATTCTGTCTCCCTCTCTCTCTCTGCCCCTCCCCCATTAGTGCTCTTTCTCTCTCTCTCAAAAATAAATAAAACATTTAAAAAATTTCTTTTAATGTATTGACCTGGATTCCAATGACATTATTTAAATTCCTTATTAATTCTAATCGCTTGTAGATTCATTTGGATTTTCATTGTTCCAAATCATGTCATTCATGAGTAACAATGATGTTATTTTTTCTGTTCCAATCTTTACACCATTTTTAAAAAATTGTTTTACTTGCCCTGTCCAAGGTCTCCAATACATGGTCCACCAAAAATAGTGGTGACAGTGGGACTCCTGGCTGGTCTTACCTGTAATCTCAGAGGGAACGCTTTTAATAATGCACTATCGTGTTTGTTGTTCATTTGTTATACACACTTCTTATCAGATAAGGAAGTTCCCTTCTGTTTTCTGTTAGCCAAAAGGTTTACCACGACTGGGTGCTAAATTTTTCAAATGCTTTTTCTGCATCTAAAGAAATCATCATATGATTTATCTCCTTTTTAAAATTAATATAGCACGTTACATTGATTGGTTGTTAAATATTAAACCAGCCTTGCATTCCTAGAATAATCTCACTGGGTCACGATATATTATCAATGTTTCTTATGTACCAGTTGGATTGAATTGTTACTATTTTTGTCCAGAGTTTTTGCATGTATATTCATGAGAGCAATCGATCTATAATTTAAATCATAATTTAACCCACTGTAGACCCGCAGCATGCTGCCTTGTGCTACTAGCGTACTACTTGTTTCCATCTGGGCATGCCGTCACTGGTCACAGGCCTGATGAAGAGTGTTCTATCTCTGGACTGGCCTTTGAACTCACGCCTCCAGCAAAATCGGACCACAAGGTTCATTCCTGAGTTCCAAACTCAGATGCCAGGCAAGGCTTCAGCAGGCAGATCACCTGACGGTGGCCAGGGGTCACTGTGCACGTAACCCCCACACCTAACAGTGCTGGAACCTATTCTAATATTCTAATATTCCAGGCGCGGTGCTCCACCCTGGGAGAGTAAGGCCAAGCGGCTCCGCCCCTCGGGGAGCTTGCCTTCAGGGGAGGGGCTTATTTTTCCCCAGCTCCGGTTACTCAACAATTCACCTTAGACTCGAAGTTCCTCCTCCATTTTCTATCTGAATTTGCTGAATCAGTTTTTTTAATCAGTTTTAGTAAAGAGCATCTAAGATGACAAGATTAAGCCCTTCCAGTAACTGCGGTTATTAGCAACTGCTTATGTGCCCGAATCAGAAGCGCACCCCTCCTGCGCGACGGCGTCAGAATTAACTCGGATGTTGAGCCTCATCCCCGAACTCCTTCTGAATCTCTCATCAGCCTCGCTGCTGCCCGATTATCTGACCACCGCACGAATATATACGGTAAATGTTACCATATAGATCTATTGTGACTTTTTAAAGTTTATTTCTTAATTTTGAGAGAGAGAGAGAGAGAGAAAATGCACACACGGGCACACGTTTGTGGGGGAGTGGCAGAGAGAGAGAGGGAGAGAGAGAATCCCAAACAGGCTCCACGCAGTTTGGAGCGGATACACCCCCAGGCGCCCCAAGATTTGCTATTTAAATGCAACTTGTTTCTGTTTTCTCTGGTTTTCTGCGTGTATGTTATGCTGGCGTGTGGTGCTTTCTGTGTATTGGGGTTTTGTTATTTGTTTTGTCTCTCTTTGTGTTGTTTGGGGATGCTTTAAAAAATCATTATTATTTATGTTGCTCAATGTTCTCTGAGCTCCTGGATCTGCAGCTTGCTGCCTGTCATTAATCTTTGAAAGCCCTGAGGCTTTGTCAACTTCAAATATTTCTCCTGCTTCCATCTTTCTTCTCCTTCCGGTATTGCAATTACGCATCTGTTACACCTTTTAATTCTCCCACAGTTCTTGGCTTACCCTATTGTTCCTTTTATTCTGTTTTTTTTTTCTCTCTTTCTCTCTTTGCACTTCAGGAGGGTGAGTTTCTATCAACACATGTGTAAGCTCCCTGACTTTTCCCCCAGCCACATCCAGTTTACTGAGGAGCCCGTCAAAGGCATTTTTCATTTGTTACAGTGTTGTTGTTTTTAAAAAAATTTTTTTCCAACATTTATTTATTTTGAGAGACAGAGACAGATCATGAGCAGGGGAGGGGCAGAGAAAGGGAGACACAGAATCCGAAGCAGGCTCCAGGCTCTGAGCTGTCAGCACAGAGCCCGACGCGGGGCCCGAACCCACAGACTGTGAGATCATGACCTGAGCTGAAGTCAGACACTTAACTGGCTGAGCCACCCGGGTGCCCTTATGGTGTTTTTAATTTCTAGCATTTCCTCTTTGATTCTTTCTTAGAGTTTCCATCTCTCTACTTACGTGTCCCTCTGTTCTCCCCGTTGTCCACTTTTTCTACTAGAGTGCTCGGCATATTCATTGTAGTTATTTCACATTCTTTGTCTGATCTTTCTGGTACTGGTGTCATACTTGAGTCTGGTTCTGGTCATTGTTTTGTATTTCGTCGTTGTTGTTGTTGTTATTTTGATTTTAGGGGGGTCTGTTTCTTTTGTTTTTGTTTTTTTTGTTTTGTCTTTTGGCTGCCTTGTGATTTTTTCTTGCTGAGAGCCGAACCCACTGTATCAGAGAATAAGAACTGAGGTGAATAGACTTTCAGCGTGAGGGTCCGTGCGTCCCCCCATCAGTGAGGCTGCGTAATATTTGCTGAAGGTGCCGGTGTCTGAGGCCTCACATTCTCTCAGGGTCTCTTCTCACCTCCTGCCTTGACTTTGGGCTTCCCTGCATCCTCCTTCCCAGATAGAGCCTTGCACTTCTTTCCGCTGGGATCCACCAGCCACAGCCCGGAGCCCTGCCGGGTGGAGGAGGAGACGGAACGGCTTGAGCTGCTCAGTGACAGGTCCGTCTCTTCCTGAGCCTGGCTCTCAGGGCTGCTTCTCCAGGCCAGGAGCTTTTCCCCACTCCCTTCTCCCGCTACAGCTCCTCCCAGCAAATTCTTGGAAACTGTCTCCTGCTGACGACGTAACTTTGTCCATTTGCTTTTACCTTAAATGAGACAGGAAGTCAGGAGGGAGCTGGAGGGAGAGGAGACTTCCCTTCCTCAATTTGGGATGAGGCTCTGGGTGAATTTCACCGGGATGTCTACCCCTCCCCCATGCCAGGGCCACTAGCTGGTCTTCTGGAGAAGCTGGTGGGGTTCCTGGAGGTAAAACACCAGGGAAGTGCGCCCCCAACGACGTCCACACTCAGCCTCCAGCAATCTGTCAAAATCCCCACGAAGCGAAGCGTTCCTACATGTCTGTGGCCCCAGGCACAAGCTGCAGGTGGACCGTCCTGCCTGTGATCCTCCAGAGCCACTCACCCCTCCCCACTGTCCCCTCCCCTGTCCCCCTCCCCCCTTCCCCTCTCCCCAGATCTAAGGCCAACACTTTGCCTTTGCCTTTCAACCTCAGTTCTCCCATGGGTCCTAGAAAAATTGTTGATTTTTAGTGCGTACAGCTTTTTTTTTTTAATCTTTTAAAACATTTTTGAGAGACAGAGTGTGAATGGGGGAGGGGCAGAGACAGAAGGAAACACAGAATCCGAAGCAGGCTCCAGGCTCTGAGCCATCAGCCCAGAGCCCGACGCAGAGCTCGAACCCACGAACCGTGAGATCATGACATGAGCCGAAGCCAGACGCTTAACCGACTGAGCCCCCCAGGTGCCCCCTGCTTTTTCTTATTTGTAAGTACTGGAGTGGTGACTTTCGAGTTCTCTTCTTGTTGGGCTGAAACTGGAAGGCCTACATCTGTTTTCTAAATGAGATTTCTTCTTAAGGGTTCATCTGGAGAGGGGTGCCTGAGGGGCTCAGTCGGTTAAGCATCCGGCTTCGGCTCAGGTCATGATCTCATGGTTCGCGGGTTCGAGCCCCGTGTCGGGCTCTGTGCTGACAGCTAGCTCAGAGCCTGGAGCCTGCTTCAGATTCTGTATCTCCCTCTCTCTCTCTCTGACCCTCCCCTGCTTGCACTGTCTCTATCTGTCTCTCAAAAAAAAAAAAAATTCATCTGGAGAAAGCAGCGGCTGCCACGGCTGGACTGACGTGCAGGGTACATCTTGCTTTGCTCATCGCCCCACACTCCGGGTCCAGCCTGCCACATGGTGGGTGTGCATTAAATATATTTGCATAATGAAAATAAATACGCGGTGGCCTGAGAGTCTGGAGTGTCTGGAAGCCTCCAGAATAAATACAGTTTGGGACTTACTGGATATTTGAAATGGTACATTTCCCCTTGGTTGGAACCAAAGCTTATTTAACTGGTCTTCAAATGATTCCATCCTCTCCAACTGCCCAAAGTCAGACTCTGGACAGAGAGCAGGGGAGAGGCAGGAGCAGGGGAGGGTGGGAGTTTTAACGGTGAGAATAAATGCATAGGGTTTTGCTTTTTCAGTGTCTCTTTGGCCATATTTGGGACCCAAATGGCCTAGTGTTCCTTTTTGCTGTAATGAGGTTGCTAACGTTTTCTGTACGTGAAGCACATTTTCTAGCCCATGACCTTTCCATACGTTATGTCTTCAATTCTGCAGGACAGCCGTCCCACTGGAGCCTCTATTGTTATCCCCATTGTACAGATGAAGAAACTGAGGTTCAGAGAGTGGAAATCGCAGACCAGTACCTGCTGGAGCCGGGATTGGACTCCCGTCCTCAGGTCTCCAGGTCCTGGGGCATCACCTGATGGTCCCAGAGGACCCACACTTGTCAGGCTGAGTGATCTTTGGAGCAGTGACGAGAATGACAGCCAGAGGCACCTCTTCAGAGTGAGCCCACTCACCGGGCACATCAGGTTTTGTGACAAGCTGGGTTATTGTTCCCACTTTATGGATGAGATCCAAGCCGCTTGGACGGAGACATCAGGGCCACCAGACTGGGCTAAAAGAGGCTGCCACCACCATGGTGTTCCCCCTGGCCCCCGAAGCTGGTCTCAGAAAGTGAGGACTGTGTCTGCCCTCATCACCTGGGTGCCCCAGGGCTTTGAACAGAGCCAGCCACACAGTGGACACTCAATAAATATTTCTTGGGCAAAGGAATGACCAGAGTCTTTGGGAGCTCCACCAGGCCAGGTAGGCTGTGGGTGGCAGCCAAGGGGGCCAGCGACAGCAGCATTCGGGCATAATTCTCTGCCCCATCCTCTCTGCTCTGGGGGCATCCCAGGCGGAGGGCTAGCAGGTGCAAAAGCTGGGAGGCAGGAGCGGAGAAATGGAGGAAGGCCAGGTCAGAGCGGAGGGTCCGGGCAGGAGGGCCTGGAGACAGCCCTGCAGAGGGCACCTGTCCGTCTTCCACCTTCCCCAGCCGGCCTCCTTCTCTTCGTCCAGCAGGCCTGCTTCCCCCCTCCCCTGCACGCCCGCCCCCTTGTCTCTGTCCTTAGCAACCCCCCCC
>NC_043712.1:5048328-5066620 GCF_006229205.1 Suricata suricatta | reverse complement strand
GCGCGCGCGCCGGTGCCTCGCGAGGGGCGCGGGCTGTGGCCCCCGTTCTCTCCACGCTCCGCTCTGTGCGGGGCAACAGGTAGACACGAGCCCGTCTCGGGCGGCCGCGGGACCCCGAGTCCCTCTTCACCGGCCCTGGGTGGGCCACCCCTCACAGGGCTCCCCTGCCTTTGCCGCCCCCCCCCCAGTGTCCCTCAGTCCGTGGGTCCGCCGGCCTGCCGCCACTCCCTCTTCCACTCCCGTGGGCTCCGGGGGAAGGGGGCACCCAGGCCACGCGGGTGACCTCCGAAGAGCCGCGGCCGATTGATTCGTTCCGCCCGGAGCCCGGGAGCGTGAACGGGGGCCGGGGCGGCGGCGGCGGGGATAAAGATGTTCTCCCCGCCAGGGGGAGGGGGCGCGGGGCGGGAAGCGGGGCCATTCACTCCTGGCCCGGCCCCTCGGGAAGCTGCGCCGAAGAAAGAAGGCAGGGGCCTATTCAAGCCCTACGAGCCGCCCACAATGGACCGATATACTGGGGGCCTCTCTATTAACGCCCATGAATATTAAACAGCTCTCGGACGGCGGCCCGCAGGCGCGAGGAGGGCGGCGCCTGCGTGCTCTGGCCTGGCAGGGGTCGGGCAGGGGGCTCCGGCGCCGACACACTCCTTGCCTGGGCCCCGCGGAAAACGACGCGGTTCATCCGCGGAGAAACTCCGGACCGTGCAGTGTCTTCCCTTGCTATCTCAGTGCACGGGCCTTGCCCCCCAATTCCAACGGGCCCTGACTCTGGGGCACTCCCGATGGGTCCCCTTTCCCTGGGGCGCGCAGTTCAGGTGGGTCGGCGGCTGGATCAGAAGCACAGAATCTGAGCGCGCGGCGGAGACGCGCGGGGCCGGCGGGCGCTCGAGCTGGGAGGCAGCCCTGGGCTCCGCTTCCGCCCCGCCCCCAGCACCGCTTCCCGGGTTTTCGGGTCCTGGGGAAGGAGATCGGGTTCCCTAGCCGCCGTCCGAACCTTCGATCCTTTCACCTTCCGACCCGGAGCTGGGGTCCAAGTCCCAAAGGCTGCGCCCGTGGTTGGAGGTGCGCACAGACCCGAGGGGCTTTTCTCTGGGGTGTGGCGCAGGAATTGGCAAAAATCCTGAGGGCTTTCAGAGGAAAGTGACCTGACCCAAAACGGGACAAGGTGGGAAGAAACCTCAGTTCACAAAGTCCAACCTAAATCTTTGTGCAGACAGGGACACTGAGGCCCGGAGAGAAGGGCCGTCCCAAGGACGGAGAGCAGCCCTCATCCTCCGTTCATCTCTGGGTGGCGCTCCCCGACGTCGTCTCCTACGCCCGGGCACATTTTCCCCTCCACCAAATCTTCGTAGAAGCTAAGGTCCAGGCGTGGGTGAGGCACCCACCCTCGGACTCCGTCGGCCCCCTCTGGTGGAACCCTCGGTTCAAGCCTGAGCCAGTGTGACCCGCCGGCGGCATCTGGAAGGGACTCGGAGTTCCGGGACCCTAGCTCGCTTCTCGGCAGCGCTGCCCTCTGCTGGCGCCAGGCCCGACGGTCGCGCCTTCTGCCCGGTGCAGCCTCCTCTGGGCATCAGCCTCCAGGCGCACCAGGCTCTGGGTCTGAAGGCCCACGGTTGCCGCCTTCCTTACCCTACGCCCGGATGCGGACACCAGGATGCTGGAGACCACTGGCCGGCCCTGGGCAGGGGGAGGCCGGGGGTCCCCAGCAGCCAGGTGTGAGGATGGTTTAGCAAAGGCCAAGACCCTATGGTGGAAGGAGTTCTTTGCCAAGGGGTTGTGAGGACAGTGAACTCCTTATGGGGAAGCCAGGTCTCCCACCTTCCGAGCAAATCCCCGGTGCTGCGGAGAAAACCTGGAGAGTTCGATCCTTCCAGCCAACCCAGGAGCCTGAACCATGGCCAGAGGGTCCAGAAAACTCAGCTCTGTTAAAGGAATCTGAAATTGCAGGAAGGGAGGGAGGTGGCCCCATGATGCCCCTCCCGAGTCTGCGGCTGGAGTCGGGGCTTGAGGCTGACCCCAGAAGTCGGCAAAGCCTGCAGGAAGCCGTAGCCTTCCCTCCTAGGCTCAGCAGCTCCTTGTCGCTGGAAAGAGCCCGAGGGACACCGTGCTGGCACCGCAAGTGCTTGCGAACCTCAGCGCATCCCTGGTGGGATGGGAGAGGGACGCAGTAGGGAGGAAGGGAGAGATGAGGGAGACCAGAAGAGAAAGAACCAGAACCAGGAGGCCAGCAGGAAGGAGTGCGGAAGGCTGCGAGCTTCCCTAGGTCGCAGCTGAGCGAAGGCCCTGGGAGGCTGAGCCTCCAGACCCGCACGCACCGCAGCCTCGCCTGGGGCTGCCAGCAGTTCCGGAGAACATTCGCTTTGGAGCCCGGCTGCTCCCACTCACTGTCGGGGACCCCGTTCAGCCCCCCCCCCCGCCCCGTGTTCAGCAGCAAAGCCTATTCTGGACACCCCGCGGCTAGAGATTTCCGTCCCTAGTCCCCCGAGAGGCGGGAACCGGTCACGCACGACGCTGGTGCGGGCAGCGCAGCCCTTTCCGCCCGGGGAAATTCACACTCGGCTTTCGAGCAGCGAGCAGGGCGGTAGGAACGGCCCGTTTGAGGCGAAGCGCACGGCTCCGACAGCGCCGTCTGCAGCGGGAGATCAGCGCGGCCTGCGTTCCCGGGCTCGGCGCTCCGGAGACCCCGGGCCGGGCCGGGAGGGCCTGCGAGCGGAGGGGGAGGGATGGCAGGGCCAGCCGGGCCGGGAGGAGCAGCGCAGAGCCGGCCCGGGACGAGTGGGTGAGCGCGGGGCCCGAGCCCGGGCGTCCCCTCCGGCCCAGTCCGGTCCCCGGAGTCCGAGCGAGCTTGTCGGCACCCCCTCCCCTGCTCAGTCCCCTCCTCTCCTCGCCGCGGGCTGAGCCTCCCTCCCAGCCCCGCGCTTCCCACGGGGACAGAGGAGGAGGAGGAAGAGGAGGGGAGGGGGGAGAGAGGAAGGGCCGGGGAGGGGCGGGAGGAGCGGAGAGGGACAATTCGGAGCGGCCTGCGCGCCCCCGCCCCTTGAGCTGTCGCGGCGAGGGCTCCTCGGGCCCGGCCGGGTACAACAAGTCTGTCCGACGTCAGGGGGTCATTAATAACCAATTAGGAGGGTCACTGCGGCTCCTATAAAGGCGCTGAGATCTTGCCAAGGGGAAGACCGTCCGGGCCGGGTGTGCGAGAGGCGGGCGCGCGTCCGAGAGCCCCTCGCGGCCGCTTCCCGGCAGCCACCCGCCTCCCACCCACCCCGCACCCCCCGCGCCCACCTCCGCCTCCACCGGTCTCTCCAGCCCCCGGCGCCGCCTCTGCCATCTCTGCGCATTTCTCTCCGTCTCCCTCTCCGCCTCGCTCCCCCTCGTTCCCTCTCCTCCCAGCCCGCCTCGCCTCCCGCTCCCTCCTGCGTCCTCCCCCTCCTCCTCCTCGTCCTCCCGCTGCTCCTCTTCCTTCTCCTCCGGCACAGCCCTCCTCTCTCGCTCCCCGCTCCCCTCTCACTCGCCCGGCCGTCCGTCCCCGGCGCCCGCGAGCCCCGGGCCGCCCATGATGGGCTCCGTGCTCCCGGCCGAAGCCCTGGTGCTCAAGACCGGGCTGAAGGCGCCGGGGCTGGCGCTGGCCGAGGTCATCACCTCCGACATCCTGCACAGCTTCCTGTACGGCCGCTGGCGCAACGTGCTGGGCGAGCAGCTCTTCGAGGACAAGAGCCACCACGCCAGCCCCAAGACGGCCTTCACCGCCGAGGTCCTGGCGCAGTCTTTCTCCGGCGGTGAGTCGGGGTCCCATCCTCCCGGCGGCCCCGGAGGCCCCGCCTGGCGACGCCCGGGGCGCGGCCGGGACCGGGGGCGCCGCAGGTGCTCTGCGGGCCTCAGTTTCCCCGAAGCCGAGCCGGGGGCGCGAGCAGCGACGCCCGGGCGGGGCGGGAAGCGCGGCTCGGCGAAGGGATCACCGCGTCGAGGCTGCGGGGCCCGGCGCCTTTCCCCCCCCTCCACCCGCCCCTCACCCCTTTGAGCCGGCGGGTTCCCGGCATTTAAAGCCTTACTAGGCGTGTAATAGCAGTTGACTCATAAAGAAGGGGTTTAAAATTCATTTAGTTAACTTGGGCTTGACCCGCGAAAGTTCCCACTTAAACCGAGAACTTTAAAAGGCAGGGGGGCTGGGGAGGGGGCGGAGGGCGGGCGGCCGGGAGAGAAAGCCTCGGAGGGAGCGAGGGAGAGAAAGAGAGAGCGAGAAAAGTTTCTTTTCTTTAAGATGTCTCAAGTTCTTATTCCTCATTCATCAACCTGCGAACAATATCTTCCCGGCGCTGGCATCTCTGCGCGTCGCCCTCTCTTCCCCCGTTAGGATTTCTGTTCCTCTCTTAATTTACCGTGCAGACTAATTCCACTTCCATTCACGCTATGTCAACCATCTAATCCCCCCTCTTTGTAAGGGGAATTCCTCGGCCCCTTTTAAACAAGTCCCCTCCGCACTGAGCTACAATTTACTGCTACAGCATTCTTCCTGGGCTAATGAATTTAGAATTAGCAATTTCTTTCGAATGGAGCCGAATGAATGCTATCACTTTAACAGCGTGACAAATTGCCGGCCGAGCCGCAATGGACACCGTTTAACCCCCCCTTTCAGCCGGCCCGCTCGCCGGCTATTTTCCCAGATAGCTTAGAGGGGAACCTTGTAAGACACGGAGGCCGCCCCTGTGCGCCTGGTCGCCCCCACTCCGGCCGCCGGCCCGGCAGGGGGACTCCCTCCCCGGGGCTGGGGGCCTCCCGGCTCTTTCCCGCCCAGAGGGGCGACTTCAGAGCTCGCCTGGATCCCGGCGCGCCCTTTCTGGCACCCCGGATCCCCGGCGCGGAGGGGGACCCCGGCGGGCCCCTGGGGCACACGCAGCAGCGCGGCCGCCGCAGCCTGGGTTTCTTTGGACCTTCCGCCGCCTCCCGCAGCCTGCGGTCTCTTTCCAGCGTGCGGTCGCCAGTCCGCTCCGAGGTGCAGGGCCTTCCGCACCCCGAAAAGAGCGAGAGCTCCTGGCTGCGTCCGGGGCCCTTCAACAGAGCCCTGTGTTCGGTGCGGGGAGGCGCAGCAAGCGCTGAGCCCGGGGCCGAAGGGCTGTCTCGGCCAGGCTTACCACCTCCTCCTGGGAGCTGGCCTCGGTTTACCCGTTTGTAAACCCACGCGCTGTGGTGGGCACAATAGTTCCTAAACTCCAGGGTGGAGGGCAGGGAGGCTGTGGATGCTTTGCGAGTTAGTGGAGAGACCCCCCCCCCTCAAAAGTCCCTAGAAATTAACCCTGAATCACCTTTTGCTTTCAAAGGCACGGAGGGTCCCCGGGTTGCCAACGGAGGAGACTCCACCCTGCGGTCCTCCCCTCCTCGGGCACGGGCACCGCGCACACCCCTGTGACTTCTGCGGAGTCATTATGGGGCGGGTCTTGGGTTGGGCTGGCCAGGCAGGACCGGTCTGGGTTCCTGGCGAGGAAGAGCCGGCCCTCTCCTGCCTCGGGCTCTGACCGGGTCCCCCTGCCCTGGCGACGGTCACAGAGGTGCAGAAGCTGTCCAGCCTGGTGCTGCCGGTGGAGGTGATCATCGCGCAGAGTTCCATCCCCGGCGAGGGCCTCGGCATCTTCTCCAAGACGTGGATCAAGGCCGGCACTGAGATGGGCCCCTTCACTGGCCGAGTCATCGCCCCGGAACACGTGGACATCTGTAAGAACAACAACCTCATGTGGGAGGTAGGTTCGAGCTGGGGGTGGGGGTCCCCGGGAGGGACCCTGGGGTCAGGCGGCCGCCACCCGCCACTCGGTCCCTGTCCCTGGCCCGGAGGCCGGATCCTGCCCCTCTAGGCCTGGAGGTGCCTCCCCAGATCATTCCAGGGAAGGCCTTTGCCTGGAGAATCTGACCCTCTTTCCTCCAGCCAGCCCCCCCCTCCCCCGGATTGTTGTTGGCCTTCACTCACAAAGGAGGGCGCTGAGACCCGCAGAGGCCGAGCGCTGGGAAGCGAACCCTGCAGCTGCCTCCCAGCCGCCGTCTGCTTTTCCGCCCTGAGGAACCTGCCAGGAGAAAACACCGTCATGGCCGCCGGGCCGGGCGTGAGGGTGGCCAGCATGCATGGGCTGTAAGGTTCTTCCTAGGAGCGGGCTCCTCTGCATAGGCAGGCAGAGTAAAGGACACCTGGAAACGATCAAGGAGGAGCTGGGGTTGGGTCAGCTTTCCGGGTCAGGGGCCCACGACCCGTCAGGTTATCTCAGCAGCCCTTGGAATTATTGCTCCCATTTTACAGAAGGAAACTGAAGCTCAGAGAGGCTTCCGTCCCTCCCAGGCCCTCTGAGCCTTCTCTATTCCCACAGTGCCCCATGCCAGGGAGGGCGCCCCTGTGGACAAAGTCACTCCCCAAACACTTCCTCCTCCTGGGGCTCTGGCCAGGCTGGGGCACCCTCTCCCCCGTCTCAGTTCTCTTCCCTCCATGGATCCACCCCACAGCCCCCACCTCACCGTCCCTGGAGGAGCTCCTGCGTCTGGTCATCTGGTCGCAGGAGCAGGAGGAAGGGAACAGGGCTGTGGTCCAGACGCCTCTCCGGACCTCACCTCCTCCCTCCCTGGAAGCCAGTAGTTACCTGTTCCCTTTGTTGCTGGGTTAGGAGGGTGGGGTTCAGCTGGATCTCTCAGTGTCCTTGACAGCTCCCATCATGGGACGTTAGGCCAGGCCAGGGTGCCACCGTGAGCCAGCCTTCCCTCTCCAGGCTCCTGTGTCCCCCTCTGAAGTCCTGGCCGGTGCTCATTGCTGCTTTGGGGAACCTCTACAGCCGTAGAGAGTTAGCTGGATACCATTTTGTCCTGTCAATGATCCTTTGGAGACCCTTCTCTTCCGGAGATGGGGAGCGCATGGCAGCAGGGACCCGTGGGGGCCCTGGACACCGACTCCCTGTTGGTCACTTCTAGCTGCCTGGCCTCCAGCAAGTCACCGCACTGCTCTGAGCCTCCCTTTTCCCAGCTGGTAAAGTGAGATACAGGCCGCTTCCCCTTCCTGGGGCTATTGTGAGGACAGAGAGTGTGCAGACACGCCGGGCCTGGTGGCGCCTGTAGCACAGCCTGCCTCACGCAGCCCCTCATTTCCCCTGCGTGCAGGTGTTCAATGAAGATGGCACAGTGCGCTATTTCATCGACGCCAGCCAGGAGGACCACCGGAGCTGGATGACCTACATCAAGTGCGCCCGTAACGAGCAGGAGCAGAACCTGGAGGTCGTCCAGATTGGGACCAGCATCTTCTACAAGGCCATTGAGGTGAGCGTGTGCCCTGTTATGTAAGGAAGCGGTGGGCAGCCAGGAGAAGGAGTGCTGGCAACCGAGTCCAGGGACCGCAGGGGATGCAGGAGCATGGGGTTGGCCCCGCCCAGGCTGTCGGGTCATGGCCTCTGGGAACATGAACTTCACGGCAGGATGTCCGCTGTAAATCAGAAAGGACAGAACTTTTGACTTTGTGCCTTGGTGGATGTCCCGAGCACCTCAGGGGTGAGGTCCTTGGATAGCTGCTTGAGGGGGTTACGGGAGTCAAGAGATACAGTTGGTGAGACACGGGAAGGCGGCCTGGGGAAAGCATTTGGATGGAGGGAGGGCTTTGTGTCTGCGGCATTTTAGCTCCGTGTCCTGCTCGCTCCAGTGCTCATGACATGTGGATCACGACTCTGGTCTCAGCTCTCATACATCGGTCCCCTGCCGTGTGAGGCTTCCCCTAGACTCTGTGAGCGTCGTGGTTTATAATCCTTGTGCGTTTAATCCAGGAGGGAGGGTTCTGCGATGCCCCGCAGTTTACAGACATGGAAGCTAGGTCTTACCTGGTGGCAGCTGGCCTTGGGAGCTCTTACTGGGCCTTCTGGGGCGATGTCAGCGCGAATGCCCGTGCGGGGTGGAACTTCTCGGAGGCGAGAGGAAGGGAGAGACAGCAGACACATAAATATGGCATCCCATGGTCGGGGGTAGCTAAGCCGGGCCCAGGTCGTGGGAAGGTTCAGGGGGTTGGGAAAAGGAGGTGTTCCCCCAATAGGGGAATGCTGGAACAGAGGCAGAAAAGCACGCTGTGTTTGGGGAGGGGCTGACGGCGCAATGCGGGTCAAATGGTGGCCACCACGGCGGCCATGCTGTCGGGACCCTCCCTGGACAGCGCCCCTTGGCAGGAAATATGCTTACCATCTGACCCCAGAGCAGAACAAGCTGGCCTCCTTGCCCATGGCAGGTTGGTGGCAAGTGTTCGGGGGGGGGGGGCGTGGGGATGTTCCCCCTACACTTGTCTGGACCTCATTCTTGCCCTCTGGTAGCGGAGTGGGGCAGTGTCCCTTAGGGTGGGGCTGGGCTTGGTTGAGTTTTGGAGGAGTCCGAAGGAGGTCCCCCCAAGGCCAGAGAACGATTTCTCTGCTGTCCATTTTCTCCCTGGGACTCAGAGCCCCAAGTCTTTCCAAGGCCCGAGGGGCACTGGGGCCTAGCGGCTTCTGGACCGGGGTCCAGTTAGTTGACCCTCCATAACGAGGCTCCAGGAAATCTCCCAGGGATGACAGCAGAATGGTCTCTGCCTGGGCGCTGACGTGGCCAGGGAGCGGGTCCCAGCTGAGGGGGGGGGCCTGGGGGGACCAGGAAGAGGAGGGTGAAGAAAGGTACAGTTTTTAGATGGGGGTTCAAGTGGGGGGGAGCAGCGTGGGGCTGTGTGGAGGTAAGACCAAAGGTGGGCCAGGCCCAGGCCAGAGGTGGCTGCTGTGACCACCAGGCTGGGCCACCACCCTGTGGGACCGAGGACTCTCCCCCCATCCTCCAATTGGCCTCGGGTGTGGCTGAACCTCACTTCCGGCAGAGAGCACCTTCACCCCTCCGCCCCCCAGCCTCGCTCACACATTCTCACACTCGCCCACCGATTCCTGGCCATCCCGGTGCAGACGAGAGTGGGCGCACACACCCTTTCCTTTCCTCCTGCACACACACAGATGCACACGCGCGTGTGCACGAGAGACAGTAGGAACGCTTACACGACACGGCCCGAAGGACTCCGGGCTGGGGCAGACTCAGGGGCCACGGCCTCGTCTCCCTGTGCAGGTCACCCTGGCTGAGGGCTCAATGGAGTCAGGAGATAGCAACAGAAATTTCTACAGAAATCCAGAGTCAGAGGGCAAAGTGGCTAAAGAGTGTCTCCAGGGAGGGTCTGAATTTATAAGATTTTATTTTTTTTAATGTTTTTTTATTTAATTTTAGTTTTTGAGAAACAGAGAGAGACGGTGCAAGCAGGGGAGGGTCAGAGAGAGGGAGACAGAGAATCTGAAGCAGGTTCCAGACTCTGAGCTGTCAGCACAGATCCCGACATGGGGCTCAAACCCACCACCCATGACCTGAGCAGAAGCCGGGCGCTTAACTGACTGAGCCACCCAGGCGCCCCTGAATTTATAAAATTTTTAAAAATCTGCATTTTATCAGGATTTGAGGTGTTATTAAGAGTATCAGGAAAAGGAAATCCTATCACAGAGGACACTGTGAGTCGGACACCACTGATTGGCCGTTAACGCTCGCCCAGTGACGAGCCTACAGAGAAGGGACTGCTCGGGTAAGGGACAAGGAAACACAAAATATCACTTTACTTTAAAAAAATGTTTATTTTTGAGAGAGAGAGAGAGAGACAGCACACGAGCGCACAAGCAGGGGAGGGACAAAGAAAAAGAGGGAGACACGGAGTCTGAAGCAGGCTCCAGGCTCCCCGAGCTGTCAGCCCACAGAGGTGGACTCGGGGCTCGAACACACGAGCCGTGAGATCATGACCGGAGCCGACTGAGTCGCCCAGACGCCCCTCGTTTTACTTTTATTAAGTGAAGCTGGGCACCTTCCTCGTGATGGCAGTCTCCTTGCCTTTGTGTGGCAACGTCAGATTCCACTTAGGGGACCTGCCGTGTGGTCACAGGGGACCTGCCGTGTGGTCACACCCAGGCACCTTGCCGCAGGGCAGAGGCCAGGGCTCCCTGGTCCTTCTAGGCTCCACCGGAAGAAATTGCTGCTCCCCAGGCCACTTCCCCGAAGCCTCTGGGATAGGTGGGCCATTTGTTCCGAGCGTGTACGTGAGTTAGCCGCGGAGATGGGCCTTTGCCATGATCCATTCTCTTAATCTTACTGTCATTTCAGAACTGCTCCTTATCTTCTGTGACAGTAACCCATTACTTGCCCCCCAAAATGGGAAGGAACATCTTTAATCAATAAGCAGAATACATGGCGGCTGCCCTCAAAATTTCCACAAATACAAAATAATAGCCCTCCAAATGGAGCTGGGGTCTCAAAGCCGGCCAGTCGGGGGAGAGCCCCCGGGCGGGTGTGGCATCTGGCTGCCATTCCTGGGCCATTCTCCTCGTCGATTCTGCCACAGAAGCATTTACTGTAACATGAGGCGCCTAAAATGACGTTTCTAGAAAGTGCTGAGCACACAGCAAGTGAGCATTCCGTGTTGAATATTCCGTGCCGAGTATGACTTTCTGCAGGTGATGGGGGCTGGGTCAAAAGGGGCACACGGGACCTCGCTCTCCCAGGAAAACAAAACCAGAGACCCCAGGAAGCAAGACCTTTGCCACCAAAGCTCAGCACAAGGAAAGGATTTGGCAATAGGTTATGAGAGCTTTGGATTTTGGAGCTGGGCAGAAAATTCCCCGTCTTTCCCCTCCCAACGTCTTGGCAGATTACTATGCCCTAAATGTGGGCTTTTCCCTCCTGCTTTCTTGCTCATTTCACAGACTCGAGCGTTCTACCCTGCAGCCCGGAGCCCCATGCCTGCTTTCCTCGGCTTTGCGAGGAGAAGCTCTTTGCTTTTGACATTGCTTATCGGCGGTGACACTCTGATTATCCATACTCTGATTGTTAATAATAAGCATCAGTAATAACGCCACCATCCGTGGAGCATTCCCCACATGCCAGCACCGTGCTAAGGGTCTAAGCAACCTTTTAAGAATTAAGATCTTTCGGGGCACCTGGGGGGGCTCAGTCAGTTCAGCATCTGACTTCAGCTTAGGTCATGATCTCACGGTTCGTGGGTTCGAGTCCCCTGTCGGGCTCTGTGCTCATCGCTAGCTCAGAGCCTGGAACCTGTCTTCTGATTCTGTCTCCCTCTCTCTCTGACCCTCCCCTGCTCACACTGTTTCTCTCCCTCTCAAAAATAAATTAAAAATAAATAAATACATAGAAAGAATCAAGACCTTTCTGCTCTATGAGATACTTATCACTGTCCCCATTTTATTATTGTTATTTTTTAAGGTTTATTTATTTATTCTGAGAGAGACAGTGATAGTATGAGCAGAGGTGGGGCAGAGAGAGAGAGAGAGACAGAGAAGCCCAAGCAGGCTCCGGGCTGCCGGCGCAGAGTCCGATGCAGGGCTCAAACCCACGAATTGTGAGATCATGACCTGAACCAAAACCAAGCGTCGGATGTTTGACTGACTGAGCCACCCAGGCGCCCCTTACTGTCCCCATTTTAATGATGATAAATCTACAGTTCAGGGAGCTCACAGGCGGTTGGCAAGCTGTGGTTGAATCTAGGCCTGTCGGACCCTCCGGAGCAAAGCTGTTGGTCACCACATCGTGCGGCCTCCCTGGCCCGTCTGTGTCTGCTGGAATGCTGTTTCTTGGTGTATCAGGACATCTGGGGCACAGTAGAAACTGATATTCATCCAGATGACACCGAGATCCTTCTAGACGAGGGCTTCGCACCGCTGGGGGAAAGGAAGGGCCTCAGAGAGCCTCCTGGGAGCATGTTCAATAGTGTGACACACATTTTTATTAGAAAAACAAACCCCAAACCCGATCGGCTTCTCTTTATAATAAAACTTCACAAATGGGGTAGAACAAAACTTCTGGGCTGAGAGGGAAGCTTAAGAAGCACGAGTTGAGAGGGGCACCTGCGGGGCTCAGTCGCTGAGTATCCGACTCTTAATTTGGCTCAGGTCGTGGCCCCAGGGTCTGGGGATCAAGCCCTGTGTCAGGTTCCGTGCTAAGTATGCAGCCTGCTTAAGATTCTCTCCCTCTGGGGCGCCTGGGTGGCTCAGTCGGTTAAGCGTCCGACTTCAGCTCAGGTCAGATCTCACGTTCGTGGGTTCGAGCCCCGCGTCAGGCTCTGTGCTGACAGCTAGCTCAGAACCTGGAGCCTGCTTCCAGTTCTGTGTCTCCTTCTCTCTCTGCCCCTCCCCCTCTCATGCTGTATCTCTCTCTGTATCAAAAATAAATAAAACATTAAAAAAAAAAAAAGATTCTCTCTCTCTGCCCCTCCCCTCTACTTGTGCAATCTCTCTCTCTCTCTCTCTCTAAAATAAAAATAAAATAAAAATTAGGAAACATGAGTGGAGAGATGATGTAGTTTGTCAAGGATAAGGCTCTGGCCCTGATATTCCCCCGGAATCTTGGCGACGTAGATCTTCCGGTACGGGACTCAGTGTGTCGTGTCCTGAGCCAGTCCCTAGTGTCCAGAAAAGTGAATGGAGAGATGATTCTGGTTCTCCGGGCTCCCGTGGAGAGTCCCAGCAGGACCACCCCAGAGTGTCGGCCCTACGACACCACGGGAGAACTGGGGGACATGAAGGGGACCGTGGCGGGTCCTTGCTCCTAGGCAGTCAGCTGTCAGGACCCTGGGAGCCTGTGGACAATGGTGCCAGGATGTCAGGGAGGGGTACTGGGCAGGTCCCGAGGGCCTCCTGGTCTCCATCTCTGGGGTTACTGAATGAGGGGTGCCAGTGAGCAAGCAGGGACCAGACGTCCTGGTCGGGCGCTGCCGCTGGCTTCCCAGAGCTCGGGCAGGGCTGCGACTCTCCACTTCCGACCTTCTCCAGCGCGGCCAGCTTCTCCACGTCCGGCGAGATGTGTCTTTCTCAATTCCAGTAGATTCTTCCTCAGGGATTTCCTTTCTTTTATGTATATATAGCATGAAAGTAATATTTGCTCATTGTTTTTTTTTTTAATCCGATATCTCGTGTAGAAAACAAATCACTCTTCTGCTCATGAGCCTTAAGTCAGCATATCTTAATGGTCTCAAAATGACAAACGCTTCTCTGGAAAAGATGCATCGAAAACTGGCCACGGTGGCTGGACGTCCAGGGTGGGAGAGAGCCTTACCTTTCATCACACCCCCCACTTTGTGTGTTTACGTGTCTTTGTCAACGTGTCTGCATCGTGGTTTTCATTTCTTACAGTAACTCGTAAAATGAGTTGCAGTGCATTTAAAAAACGTGTTAGTAAATACATGACTCGCTCTATATTTAAAGTCAATATTGAAGCTCTTATTTAAAAAATAATGTTCCTGGGGCCCCTGGGTGGCTGAGTCCCTTAAGTGTCGAGTCTGGATTTCGGCTCAGGCGGTGATCTCACGGTTCGTGAGTTCATGGGTCTGTGCACTGTTGGTGTGGAGCCTGCTCGTGATTCTGTCTCTTCTTCTCTCCCCTCCTCTTCTGCTTGTGCTCACTCTCAAAGTAAATAAATAAGCTTAAAAAGAATTTTTAAAAATAATATTCCGAACAACCATTTGCAATAATAATACTTGGAAAGTGTGCAATCCCAGACGCTCTGCTCTTGGCTTCTGGTTCCTTACCATTGTTTTGTTTTGTTTTGCTAAAAAAATTTTTTTTTGAATTCTTTATTTTATTTTTGAGAGAGAGACAGAGGGCGAGCAGGGGAGGGTCAGAGAGAGAGGGAGACACGGAATCGGAAGCAGGCTCTAGGCTCCGAGCTGTCAGCACCCAATGCGGGGCTCAAACTCACAGACTGTGAGATGATGACCTGAGCTGAAGTCGGACGCTGAACCGACAGAGCCCCCCAGGCGCCCCTGGTTCCTCACCATTGTTGTTGTTGCATTTCTTTTATATTTAATAACACTTGCTATTGTCAATTACAATGAAAGGCTGGTGTTGACCTAGTTGATTTCTAGCCACGAGTCTGGAGGAGGAGACGCAGATCAGGGCAACAGCCGCTGGGGACTCACTGAACTTTCCATGCGCATCAGCGCTCTCCCTGGTGGTGCGCCCGCCCCTGCCCAGCCCGAAGCCGTGGCCTGATGGGGGGCTCCTGTGTTTGGAGCACTGGGCCCCAGCCTGTGCTCTCCCTGGGTCACCGAAGGCAAAGACCCAGTCACTCCGGGCTCTAACTGTGCCAGCAGCCCCGTGCCACACTGCAGCCTCTGTGGGGAGCACTTTGGGACCTGATGCTCCATGGCGCACTGCCAGCTTCCCGAGAGGCTGTTGGGCTCTGGGGAAATTATGACAAGCCCTCCCTGTCCATCCATCTTGCAAAGCTTTATGTGCGGGGCTCTGCTGAGCCCCGACCCCGAGAGGCCGGAGCAATGGTGCCGCCCCTGTTTTACAGTCAGGGAAACTGAGGCCCAGCGACGAAAGGCAAGCTGCCCGAGGTCTTACACTCAGCAGTGGGGAGCCCAGGTGGCCCCTGACAGCGTGGCTCCGGGTCCTGAGCCAGAACCCTCTGCGGCAGGGTCTCCTGTTCAGTCTGGTCGGGAGCTGGTTGTTTTATTGTTTTAGAACCGTGATTCTGAAAATGGAAGCTGGGCGTTGGGACAGTGTCGAGGTGACTTACAATCAGAGTGTCAGAGTTGGGGGACCTCAGGGGTCATGTTCCCCTGCCCCCTCATTTGAGGAAACAAGCTTAGAGAGGTCAGGTGCTGGCCTAAGGTCACGCAGGGACCCAATGTTGGGGGCCCATCTGCACCTTCGTCACTCAGAGAGCCGTCTTCTTCACAGGGAGCTGATCTTCATTTTTTTTAGTTCCATTCTCCTCTTGTCTAGCGGGCTCACATGACCACTGTTCCCTCCGTCCCCTTTCCAGCAGGGCCTCCACCTCTGTCCCGCTGACTTCTGGGACAGTGGCCATGACTGTGAATGACCTTGAGCACTGTCCCCATGGGGCCAGATTCTAGTCTGCCTGCTTTCCTTGAGGCATCACCTAATTTTCCTGGGTTTCGGTGGCTGCACTTGTTTCTTCCGTATTCACTGGTATGCACTCACTGACCCTGAGGGCGGGATGAGATGCCCCATGGGCGGGGGTTGGGAGGAGCTGTTGGGAAGGGACCCGGTGACCCCAGGCTGAGTCTTAGGAGGGTGCGGTGCGGGGGTCCCGCACACTTGCCCTCTCCCTCTGCTGTCTGCTCAGGGTTGAGCAGAGCTGGCCGGTCTGAGGGTCGTCTGGGCTCTGACCCGAGGAGGGAAGCTGTGGGGGCCGGAGGGCTCTGCACGTGGTGGGGGTCTGCAGGCCAGAGCCACGCGGAAGGGGTGGGGCCTTCTCTGTAACCAAGGAGCCCAAGGGAGGGGGGCTATCCTTGTGTGATGCCAACTACCCCGAGATGGTACCTGCGTGACTTAGGGGCTGCACCTCCTTTGAGATGCCGAGGGCCCAAGAGGAGAACAAACCACTTGCTCGCTGCCCGGGGCTGCCCAGCTTTCTCTGCAAAGGTCAGAGAGTGACCCACGGGGTGAATGCCAAAGTCATCTCTGAGGGGTGCAGGCTTGGGAGGGTGGGGCCCGTCTCCTCTTTCATTTGTGTGTGTGTCTCTCTCTCTTTTTTTTTAAGATTTTTATTTTATTTCATTTCATTTTTATTTTGGAGAGCATGAGCAGGGGAGAGGGACAGAAGGAGAGAGAGAAAGAATCCCAAGCAGGCTCCACACTGAGCACGGAGCCGGATTCGGGACCTGACCCCATGACTCTGGGATCACAGCCTGAGCTAAAATCAAGAGTCGGACACTCAACCAACCAACTGAGTCACCCAGGCACCCCTTTTAAGATTTTATTTTATATTATTATTTTTTAAATGTTTTTTTTTGAGAGAGAGAGAGAGAGCGAGCATGGGAGGGGCAGAGAGAGAGGAAGACACAGAATCCGAAGCAAGCTCCGAGCTCTGAATCTCTACATCCAATGTGGGACTCGAACTTACAACCCTGAGAACACGAGTTGCATGCTCCACCGACTGCAAGCCAGGCACCCCATCTCTCTCATCTGTCTTAGTTGGCTGGGGCCTAAAGGTTCCCCGATTGGGAGGGGGTAACTGGCTTTCACCAAAGGCCTGGCAGGCCCTTTGGGGTGTCCTGGGGCGTGGAGTTTATGGTCAGCACCACATCAGGCCTTCCACAACCTCCCTGGACAGCCAAGGGCCTCCATCCTTCCCCTGGGGCAGGTCCCCTCCCCACCCCCCAGGAGTGGCCCTATCATCATTTGTGAAGTTCTCTCCCATAGAAATGGATTTTGCCGGTCTGTGGGCCCCAGTATTTCCCGAGGTGGGGATATTTCTCATCTGAAGGCTTCTTTTTTTGGCACTTGCCATGTGCAAGGAGTCACACAGAGACCGTGACAGGGACGGAAGTACATGTGAGCGGTTTGGATGAGCGGTGTTTCCAGAACGTTTTCAGACAAGATGCAACCAAGTCCCATGGGGTGCCCCGCAGCCCACGCTCCTTAGGAAAGTCTGGCCCAGCCCCGCAGCCCCGAGGGCTGGCTGACTCTGGTTCCCCTCAGTAAGAAACGAAAAGCTGTCTGGCTTCCGGAACTTCTGCTTGCTGCAAGGGTCTGTTTGGTGGCTATCGGTTTGGGAGCTCTCACGTGGCTGGGCAGCAGCTCTGTTCCCAGCAGCAGAGCCAGGACAGGGATGGGGAGAAAACCCGGGCTGGGAGAGGGAAGCAGAGGGCAGACAGGGCATCCCAGGACCTTCTGTGTTTGTGCAGCTCGCTGGGGGCGCCTCATGTGGCTTTCTCAGGGCTGACCCTGGATCCACATCTCCAGGGCAGGCACAGGAGGGCTGCCTCCAGGCTGCTGGGGGGTGAGGGGGGGGTGCAGATACCCCGGCTCTCACCCCTGGGACCGCTGTCTCCCTAACCTCATCTTGCTTTCTTCCCGGTAGATGATCCCTCCTGACCAGGAGCTGCTGGTGTGGTATGGAAACTCACACAACACGTTCCTGGGGATCCCTGGTGTGCCCGGGCTGGAGGAGGAGCAGAAAAAGAACAAGCATGGTAGGTAGTCTCCATGAGGCCACGATGAACCCCGAATGAGAGTGTGCGTGCGTGCGTGTGTGCACATGTGTTTGTGGCAGGGAGGTTCCTGGCCTCCGGGGACCCTGGTTCCGTCTCCAGCAGTACCAGGCCCATGAGACTACAGGCTCAAGCAGGCCGACGTCCCCGGAGCTGTCACCATAGTCCCCAAATGAGCCACAATGTGGTTTCTGGACAAAATAAATGATGTGGCTGCACGTTCGGTGGGGAGACACCAGAGAGGCAGAGAGTGTAGCAGAAAGAACAAGGGGCCGGCAGTGGGAGCCTGGACGGAGATCCAGTTCTGCTGCATGGGCTTGCCTCAGTTTCTCCATCTGTAGAGGCAAGCTCTTGGGCGGGATGATCTTCATTGTGCCCTCCGGCTCTCACAGTGTACATTTCCCTCCGCCCCTGGTGTGGGGCCTGGTGGGGGTGCTTGGTGAAAACTACTAGGATGAAGGTGAGGCGCAGTGTGCCTTGCCTGCTGTGTTGTGGTGGACACTGGCCATCGTGATAGGGACCGCGTGCACAAGACCTAATTCATGCCAAGTATCGAGCTAATGAACCTTTTATCATCCTGCTTGGGTCCGTACAAAGCCCTGGTGAAATGCGGTCATCTGTATCTTGCGAGGACAGACCGGAGGCTCAGGAGCTACTACTTACCCAGGCCCCTGCCCTGCTGCTAATGTTCTACAAACCCCAATTTCTCTGATCCTTACAGCAGGCTTCAGGGGGCGAGGCTGTTATTCCTTTCCCTCTCAGCAATGAGAGAAGTGAGGCACAGTTCACATAACAGGCACCCTATAAATATCTGTGGGATGAATAAATGGTATTTTTGGTGGGGGAAGGAGCCATTTATGGAAGACTGTCATTTATAGAAGGCTACTTTGAGCCATATACTTCCCATATACAGCCTAAGGGAGGTAAAGTGCAGCCTTTTGTGCATCTCAAGTTGTGCATAGCCCCATGAGGTCGTCGTAGGTCCCCATTTTACAGATGAGAACGTTGAGGTTTTGGAGGCAAAGTCACTCAGTCCCGGAGGGCTCAGCACCCTGGATCCAACTCCTATTTGACCCCAAACCAGGTTCCCTGAGGCCCCTCTCATCCCGCCAACCAGTCTTTTCCGGACCCCCGCGGCCACCCAGGTCGATCCGAGGCGGGCTGGGCCCCCGAAGGAGTGCGCGCGCGTGGCGGGGGATGCGCGGGTGCCGGGTCGCGGCGGCGCGGGTCGTAACGAGGCTGCTCTCTCTCCCCCACCCCTCCTCCCCGCCTGCC
>NC_043712.1:4977464-5048228 GCF_006229205.1 Suricata suricatta | reverse complement strand
CGGGGGTCCCCGCGCCCGGCCTCGGTCCCCCGAGTCTCCCCGCTCCCGTCGAGCCGGCCGCCCGGGCTGGCACCCCGCCTGGGTGGCAGGGCCTCTGCGGGGGCGGGGAGCCTGGGAGTGGGGGAGGGACGGCCGACCGTGGCCGAGGGTGGGGGTGCGGGCCGGTGCGCGCACCGCACCTGCGGCTGCCTCTTGGGACCGGTGCCCCGCAGGGTCGGGAGTCATGGACACGACCTTGAGAGTTGGGGACTGGCGGGGCACAAGGGCGGCCGGAAGACACCCGAGCCCTGCTCTTCCCTTGTGGGCGGGCCCTTCTCTCTTGGCCACTTCAGCCCCAAAGCCGGCTCGCGGGGAGGGACGAGGCACGAATATTGTGCAGTGTGCCAGGCAGGCTGAGCGCGAGGCCAAACGGAAGTCCACTGGGCACCGGGGCAAGGCCCTGTTCCTCTTTGGGCCTCAGTTTCCCCCTTCTCTGTCTGTAAAATGGGAGAGTTGGAACGATGCCTCCTCCTTCATCTCTGACTTCTGCTTGGGAAGAGGAAGATTCTCTTTTCCTTCTGGCCGCACTCCTGCGGAGAAGGGCAAGACCGGCTTCTCCGCCCGCGAAGCCCTTCTAGGCAGCGCGGGATCCCGGGGCGTCGGGGCGGGGGCTCTGCCCCTTCCATCCACACCCTCCCTTGCCTCCTCCCAAGTCTCCCCAAACTCTGGCATTGGGCGCCCTCTCGTGTCGCCTGTCCCACCTTGCAGTCCTTTACCAGAACTCCCATAGGGCGTTTTGTAAAATAAAGAAACTATTAATAGTAACGGAAAGTATAAAATGTATAGAGTTTTCAAGAAACTGTGTTCTACTTCCAGAAAATGGTCACTTTAACTTTGTAAATATTTATCTAAAATGATATTTACGAAACTGTGATATATATTATTTGATTGTATATGTACAACTGTAAATATATTTGTACCTCTCTTGTATCCTAAAATAAAAACTACTTGGAACATTTATCACTTAGCATCTGAAGGGGTCGGCACCTTTGTCCACGTGCGAAGGGACTGTGGAGAGGGCCTCGAAACTGGAGAGGGGGTGGGAAGCATTGTGTCACTGCTTTTGAGAGTCACCATGGTGCCCTCCCCTCGGGGAAATTCTGTCACAAGTGGGGGGTCAGTTCCTAAAGAGAAGGCACAATTCAAAGCAACTGGAAATCTCCCAAGGGGCCGAACGTATTCCTCGTGAGTCCCAGCGCTGACTCTCAAATATTGGGGTGTCCCACTTTGTTACTTCCCCCAAATTTTTACTCACTTTTGTTTTTCCTTTTTGTGAACAAGTAGTGAGAAGTCAAGCAGCCAGGGGAGGTGGACCAAGATGGCCACCAAGTGCCCTCCCAGTGCCCAGAATTTGCCAAATGCCAAGTTTCCAGCCCCTCCTCCAGGAAGACGAAAGAGCAGGCCGGCCATCCATGCAGGGCCAGGCGCTGGCTCTCCTCTCCAGCACCTCCTGGCCAGATGGAGGTGTGCACACTAGGGGGTGTGAGTTCACACCTGTACTCCCGCACACACAAGCTAAGGGTCACACTTCTAAGCCGCTGGCATCCCACAGGGATACCTCTGTGCATCCTCATGTAGCCATTGGTGTGCACATGTACACACACACACACACACACACACACCCCTGAAGATACTTGAATTCACACTCAAAAAGTTTTTTTTAATGTTTACTTATTTTTGAAAGAGACAGATGTGAGCCGGGGAGGGGCAGAGAGAGAGGGAAGCACAGAATTGGAAGCAGGCTCCAGGCTCTGAGCTGTCAGCATAGAGCCTGACGTGGGGCTTGAACCCATGAACTGCCAGATCATGACCTGAGCCGAAGTCGGACACTTAACCGACTGAGCCGCCCAGGTGACCCTTGAATTCACACTTTTATCAGCAGACCACCCACATTGGAGCTTCAGATACTCTGAAAGACCTGCCATCCTTTGGGGGACTGGTCTTGTATCCTGGTAGATGGGGAATGGGTAGAGACGGACACAGTCCTATCTGGGGTTTCTCCCCTCGGTTTAGGGGAAAGTCACCCTTGGTACTCCTCGCTGCCTGTCACCAACCTTGCTTCTCCTTTGAAACCTCACCACCAAGCTTCTGATCCTTCCAGTGGCCCTTGGTCTTGCCCTCCTCCCACTGCAGGCCCCACAGAGGCCTCTTGTTTCCATGAACAAAGCTCAATCCCTTTTCCTGTGGGTGCTGATGGGTAGCGGGGATAAACACCCTCTTGACCCGAATAGCCTCCCAGAGAATCATGCTGGCATCCCTAAGAAGGAGCTTGGGAAGTCAGACCTCAGAGAAGTCAGTGGGGCCCTTGATCAAAATTCTGTACGGGGCACCTGGGTGGCTCAGTCGGTTAAGCAGTCTACTTTGGCTCAGGTCCTGAAGGTCCTGATCTTGCAGTTCGTGAGTTTGAGCCTGGCGACGGGCTCTGTGCTGACAGCTTGGAGCCTGGAGCCTGCTTTGGATTCTGTCTCCCTCTCTCTCTGCTCCTCCCCCGTTAGTGCTCTCTCTCTCTCTCTCTCTCTCTCTCTCTCTCTCAAAAACAAGTAAACATTAAAAAAAGTTTAAATCTGTATCACTCCCTGTAGGTAATGAATTCCCTTCTGTGAAGTTCCTGCTGCAGATCCCAGGGTCCACAGCCCTGGCTCCGGAACCCACCTGGTGGCAGCAGACTGTCAGTGCAGACTAAAGTGCATTTGCTCTGCCTGCCGCTCACCTTGTACTGAAGTGTGCTTGTATTTAAATCCAGCCGAGGCCACAGGCCCCTTTCCTCAGAGGCCCCCCCAACCCCCCCCCCCAAAGCACGCAGACACAGCCACCGAAGTTTCTGGCCTTAGGGATTTAAATGCATTTATTATGGGAACCCTCCCATGAAGCTGGTGTTCTTTTTCTCCTCCGTGATGCTCTATTAATATCCATTTGATGCAGGAGAAACGTGATAAGTCATTTGCCCATGTCACCCAGCCACGAGGGGCAGAGCACGTGTCACCAGGGCAGCTGACCCTGGGAGCCATGCTCATGATGACCAGGGGTCAGCCACATCACAGGCAACCCACGGAGTCGGTCTGAAGGCTTTCTGTATATCCCACAGGGGTGTGGCATGGACCAGCACTGTATCTTGACCTCAGGTCCCTTAACCTTGCAAAACTCACTCATTTTATGCTTTTTTTTGTAGATTCCTTAGAATTCCTACTTACATGATCGAATTGTCTACAAATAAAGAGTTTTACGTCTTTCTTTGCAATCAAGATGCCCTTTCTTTCTTGGTCTCATCTTGTTGCACAGTAGATGGAGTAGAAGGTTCTAGAGAAAGGCCACCCAGCCAGGATTTGAAACCCTGCTCCTCCCTTCGCTAGCTGTGTGACCTAGGGCAAGTCAATTAGTGTCTCTGGATTTCAGTTTCCTCAAATGGAAACGGATGCTGTGAGGATTCAGTGGGATGATGTAGGTAAATGAATAAAGCATAAGGCTTCGCGCCTGGCATAGAGGAAGTGCTCAATAAATGGGAGCCGTTGGGGCGCCTGGGTGGCTCACTTGGTTGGGTGTCCGATTTCAGCTCAGGTCATGATCTCACAGTTCGTGACTTCCAGGCTGTCAGCACAGAGCCTGCTTCAGGTCCTCTGTCCTTCTCTCTCTCTCCCTCAAAAAGAAATATTAAAAAAATAAATAAATGGAAGCTATTGCTAATACAGGGATGCCTTTGGTGGGCGAGAAGCGTTGTAGCTTTTTTTTTTCCACTCACCCCACTGGGCGAGCTGCAGGGGGCATCTGTCTGCATGTTCTTCTCCTACGCTTTGCTGTATCCATTATTCTTGGATATCCTGAAACAGAGGAACAGATGTCCTAGACTTTCAGCTGCCTTCCCACCTGCGAGCCGGCTTGCGGGCATGCGTGTCTGTGGAGCGTGGGGAAAAGTTGTGGATGGTGTGACCCTTTAGTACTTCCTGCAACGTGGCCGCCGTGGGGAAGTCAGACTTCTTGCACGTTGGCGCAGGGCTTCAAAGTCAAGGGCTCCCAGAAAAGCAGGTGGCAGCTGCAGGGTCTATCCTGACCTATCCCCCAGAGACCCGGAGGCACTTAGGACAGACGCTGTCTGGCGGAGCAGTCTCAAGCCTGCCCAGATACAAGGGGAGGAGGACGAACCCCATTTTCCCACTGAAGAAGTATCGAACAATTCATGGACGCGCTTAGAAACCATAGGGGGCGCCAGGGAGACTCAGCCGGTTAGGCTTCCAACTCTTAGTTTTCCGCTCAGGTCATGATCTCTCGGTTTCATGAGTTCGAGTCTCCCGTCGGGCTCTGTGGAGGTTGCTTGGGATTCTCTCCCTCTCTTTCTGTCTCTCCCGCGCTCGTGCTGTCTCTCTCTCTCTCTCAAAATAAATAAATAAACTTAAAAAAAAAAAAAGCAACTGCTGCGGACATTCAGGCTGTTTCTGACGTTTTCAGGAGAAGCAACACTTCGATGAGTGTTCTTGCTGCAGGAATCTTTGCACCTGCGACCAGAACGTTTCTGTGGTTGCTCTTCTGGTTGCAACAGAACAAGGGTGAAGCCAGCGCGGTGGCCAGTGGCTCCAGGCCAGAGAGTCCCTGCTGCCTCCGCGGTCACGTTTTTCAAGATGTCCTTGTTGGTGACTTGATTTTCACTTCACCTGTCCCCTCAGCCCACTGGCACAAGGGTCAACACTTTTTTTTTTTTATATAAGCTAGTTTTTTTTCAGACTTGAATTTATTTTTATTTTATTTTATTTTTTAATGTTTTATTTATTTTTGAGAGAGAGATAGAGAGAGCATGAGCAGGGGAGGGTAGAGAAAGAGGGAGACACAGAATCTGAAGCAGGCTTCAGGCTCTGAGCTGTCAGCACAGAGCCTGATGAGGGGCTCGAACCCACGAACCGCGAGATCACGACCTGAGCCAAAGTCGGTCGCTCAACCGACTGAGCCACCAGGCACCCCATCAACACTTCTTTTCCAGGCTCACTCGAATGTCACTTCTGCCAGGAGAGCCTTTCTGTCCCCCTGCCTTCTGCCCAGAACTCCCGACTGAGCACCTTGGGGGTGGGGGGCAGCCAAGCAGTCAGCTCTGCACCCCTGCCGCACACTGCGGTGTGTAACAGCCAGTGCTTTGCAGGGGAAGGAATGGGTGAGGGGGGACGGGCAGGCTTAGGGGTGACTCGTTTAAATACTTTTTGGGGCATGGAGCCCGTCCCTACTTGTCTGGTACCTGATCCTGGGGAGACTGGGGCAGCCGGGTGGTGGCCCAGACTGAGCCCGGTAAAGGAGGTGGTTGAGGGGTTGGGTTCTGGATTGGTTTGCATTTATTTACTTATTATTATTATTATTTAATGTTTATTATTGAGACAGAGAGAAACAGAGCATGATTGGGGAGGGGCAGAGAGAGAGAAGGAGACATGGAATCCGAAGCAGGCTCCAGGCTCCCAGCTGTCAGCACAGAGCTTGATGCGGGGCTCGAATCAATAAACCATGAGATCATGACCTGTGAGATCATGAGCTGAGCCAAAGTCAGATGCTTAACTGACTGAGCCCCCCAGACCCTCAGTTGGTTTGCAGTTAAAAGGCACACCCTTGGGGCACCTGGGTGACTCAGTCAGTTAAGCTTCTGACTTTGGCTCAGCTCATGATCTCACGGTCATTGAGATCGCTGACCATGTGGAGCCTGCTTGGGATTCTCTTTCTCTCCTTCTCTCTCTGCCCCTCCCCTGCTCTCCCTCTCATAGATAAAATAAACTTAAAAAACAAAAAAGGCACAGCCCTGGGCCAGTTGCTTGCTATCTCCAGGAAATGGCTAGCCCTGGAAGAGGCCTCAGTTCCAAGCACTGATACACCTTGGACAAAACCTAAAGTCCCTGCTTCCGGTTCTGGGAGCACTCACCTCTCGTGGAGGAAGTCTGCAATACGCAAGCAGACAAACAAGAATATTCAGTGACAAGAAGTGAGACAGGATCGAGTGATAGAAAGGGGACTGAGGTTATTCCAGATAGGTGGTCAGGGAACACTTCTCTGAGGAGGCAACATTAGAACTGAGGTCTGAGTGAGGAGAAGCAACCAGTTACCCAAAGACCGAAAGGAAGAGAATTCCACGCAGAGTACCCAAAGCACACCCGACTCAGCAGGCGACCAGTGTGGTGGGTGTAAACTCAGATGAGAGTCGGGGGTGGGGCTCAAACTCACAAACTGTGAGATCATGACCTGAGCCGAAGTCAGATGCTTAACCGACTGAGTCACCCAGGCGCCCTACCTGAGGTCATTTTAAAAGCTCACTCAGGCTGCTGTATGGAGATTGGATGGTAGGAGGGGCAAATGTAGAATTCGGGGACCTTGCTAGGAGTTGATGCCCAGGTGAGAGGTGACTGAGTGGCCTGAGGTCGGTGGCCTGAATGACTGGGGAGGTAGGTGGATACGGGGTGGGGGGGGGGTGGATTGGCAAGTGTTAGACCCGATTGGCCATTACCATCACTTAGGGAGTTAAAACACGCACTGACAGACTGCCAGACCCCACCTTTGTAGAATCTCAGAGCCCAAATTTGGGCTCAGGAATCCGTTTTTGTAACAAGCTGCTCTGGGGTGTGCACTGCTTCCCGGGTACCGCTTTGTCCCCAAGGTATGAAGAGGCAAGTGTGATGCCCAGAGAGAAGCACTGGTGGGCAGTCTGGAGTCTGGGGTTCTAGTCCCAGTCCGTCGGGGGACCCAGAGACCCCAAGGGCTGGTCAGGAATAGCAATTCATACCTCCAACATGGGCCAAGTGGGAGGATTAAGTAACATGTGCTTGCAAAGCATCCAGCAAAGGACAAGGCCCCCGAGAATTGTGCGGGAAATGGCTTTGGGTAAAGCAGGTACACCAGGAAAAAATGCCGGCCCTGCCCCAAACCATTATGTGAATATTCGTCCTTTTTGGCCCTTAGCTTCTTCCTCTACAAAAAGGTATCTGCAGTGGACTGAACATTTGTGTTTCCCCTACATTCATGTGTGGAAATCCTACCCCCCAAGTTGATGGTACGAGGAGGTGGGAACTTTGGGAGGTGGTTAGGTGAGGCCTCGTGAATGGGATTGGCACCTTAGACCTCCGAGACGCCCTCACCCCTTCTGCCCTGGAGGAAGCAGTAGGAAGACAGTTGTCTGCGGACCAGGAGGCCAGCTCTCAACAGACAGGGACTCTGCCACCATACTAAGTATTCATAATCCCAGTGCTGCTCTGTAAACACGTGAGCACAATGTGAGAAACGGAGGGGCTGAGGTCTGTCTCTTCAGGCATGAAGGTGGATGCTGTCTAGAGCACCCTGCTCCTGTCCAGGTCTAGCTCCCTAGCTGACTGGGCTAGGCTGGTTCAAAGGACACCACTGCCCTCTTACGGCTGAGGCTGGACTCAACGGATGGACCCTTTTCTCACTTCTGTAGCTCTACCCCTTCCGCCAGGCAGTTGGGCAAGCATCTGGCCTGCCTGCTTAGCAGATGACTCGTGGAGCCCTGAATTTATATCCTTGACTGCCTTGCAGGATTGGCTTTCTTGATAGATGTAGTTGTGAGCTTTGCTCAGAAAGAAATGTCATTTTGGAGATTTATCAACTGGTCTGATGGATCTTCAGGAGACAATGGACCTGATTTACTGAGCATAGTGTGCAAGGTTGATGCAATTTATTTCATTTAATTCTCTTTAGGGTCCCTGGGCATAAAGAATCCTCAGCTCCAATTCCCTGAGGCTGTGGATGCTATAAACCGTGCAGGTTAGGAGGGGAGGGACAGGGTGGTGGGAGGCAGGGAGAAGGGAGGAGAGAGATGCTCCTGTGAAAAAACAGGACGCAGAGATAAAGCTACATATGCATCGCACTGTCCACCACTGGATCCTTAGAACAGCTCCTGGCACACACAGAGTGCTCAGTTTGTTGTGTGAGTAAATAGAAGCCAAGGTCTCTGTATTATATGTGTACTTGCCCTCCCTACAAAATACATCTGCCTTGCAAAGTTTGCTTATTTTTCTAGGCAGTTTTCCTTTTAAGTTAGAGTAAATCAGCTCACTCAGAAGTTGTTGAGAAAGAACAGAACTAGCATCCATCTGGAGCACTGTTTGTGGGTAGATATGGATGGTTGGAGTTGAGCCAGCACCCACGAGGGGGCGGTAACATAGAGCTGCTGGGAACAGTATGAAAAGGGCCTCGTTTTTCTGTCCAACTAGCGTTTTCTGGTGATCCCACCTCCCCGTCCTTCTAAGCTCTCTCATAGCAAAGAATCAAGAATCGCACTTTAGCAACTTAGAGTTGGAAGAAAACTCATAGGCCCACTTCTCAATTATTTCTCTGGTAAACAATAAATGAGATGATGATGATGAGTGATTTTGGTAAAAAAATCAAACGCCATCCAATCTGAGCTTTTAGTATTCCACAGGTGAAGACTTGCCAATAGTAAAAATGGAAGCTCGGCTCCCTCATTCCCTTCATGTTAACCTAATGGTTGCCAATAGTCAACATGGCCACCAGACCGTGGCTTCCCATTGGCGGCTCCTCTGAGGCCCGCCCCGCCCCGCCCCGCCCCTCCAAGCGCTGGCCGGGAATTGCGGAGCCGGATGTCGCGGTTCCGGGCCGGACTGCGCCTGCGCTTTTCTTTGGCGCCAAGATGGCGATGGAGTTGAGGCTTCCCGTCGTTCGCAAGCCCCTTAGCGAGAGCTTGGGCCGCGATACTAAGAAACACCTGGTGGTTCCGGGGGACACGATCACCACGGACACGGGATTCATGCGGTACGTGGGGACTTGGGGACTCGGGGCCCCAAAGGGCGGCGGCTGGGCTCTCTGCACGTGGCCTCTGTTCCTTTGCACCTTAAATCCACGCCCGACGCCGGGCACAGCTGAGCGTCGCAGTGTCCTTGTTTCCCGGTCCTTGGGTTCGCAAATAGTCGTCTGCGTTGCCCTTGGGATCCCCCCCTCTCCTGAGTTCTGGTGTCAAGGACTCTTGGGTGCTCTCCCTGAGGCCCCGATCTCTGAGACTTCCTCCCCTTCTTCGTTGGAGACCTGCAAAACTGGCAGCGGGGGTTAGGAGCAGAGGCCTCTTTCCGGTTTTCAGATTGAGGGGACTGTGGGGGGACCATGGGCATTTCTGACCTTGTCTCTCAGCCAGGGGCTTGGTTTCAGTAATTGTCTGGGTTTAGGGCATACAGATCTAGTGTGGTACAATATATGTGCACCCAAATGCACATTTTGAGTCCGGGGTCAGTACAGCATGTGTAGTTAACAGAGCAGGCTCCCGACCCAGACATTTGAGGTCCCAGCCCTGCGCCTTTGCACAATAGCTGTGTTCTCTCCAGCGTCAGATTTGTCATCTGCAAAATGGTGATAATAACAGTAACTATTTGATAGGGAAGCGAGGATTAAATGAAGTAATAATAAAAGGAGCAACACTCATGTCACCATCATCGATAAACACTAGTGTGGCGTGTAAGCCTTTCTGGAGAGGACGGAGTACAGCCTTTATAGCACTGCCCTCCGACCTTTTAGTGTGAGGTTTTTGGAACCTAGGGAATCTTAAGTGTCAGGCCTTCCTTCATGAACGCAACATATATTTAAAAATTTTTTTTTAAATGTTCTTTATTTATTTTTGAGAGACAGAGAGAGACAGTGGGAATAGGGGAAGGTCAGAGAGAGAAGGAGACACAGAATGTGAAGCAGGCTCCAGGCTCCGAGCTGTCAGCACAGAGCCCGACGCGGGGCTCGAACCCACGAACCGTGAGATCATGACCTGAGCCAAAGCCAGACGCTTAACTGACTGAGCCCCCAGGTGCCCCCGCAACATATATTTAAATGGTGTGCGGTTGGCGTACAACTGTGATCAAGGTGGAGACCTCTGTTCTGGTGGAGTTTCTATTTCAACAGAGACCGATAAGAAGCAATGAGCCCAACAAACGAGTTCGTGTTGGTGACCGCTGCAAAGGGGAAAATGGAAAGTTGAGCAGAACCAGTGGGATGTGGTTGGAGATTTGGTGGGGGTGGGGGCAGCGTGGTGGGGGACGACTTTAATTTTTTTTTAATGTTTTTTATTTATTTTTGAGAGACAGAGAGAGACAGTGCGAGCAGGGGAGGGTCAGAGAGAGGGGGAGATACAGAATCCGAAGCAGGCTCCAGGCTCTGAGCTGTCAGCACAGAGCCGGATGCGGGGCTCGAACCCACGAACCGTGAGATCATGACCTGTGAGATCATGAGCTGAGCTGAAGTCAGACGCTTTAACCGACTGAGCCACCCAGGTGCCCCGGTGGAAGACTACTTTAAATGGGATAGTCAAGGTGGGCCTAAGGGAGAAAGTGCCACTTGAGTAGACAGGAGTGAGACAAAGGAGGTGTCCATGAAACTCTCTAAAAGAGTGCTGTGGGCAGAGGGAGAAGCTGGGCTTTACAGTAGGAGGAGCCTGTTAGGAAGACATTGTTCTCGAAAGGAGAGGTCATCTCAAGTGTACTGTTTGCATCCTGCTCCTGTATCAGGGGCCATGGAACTTACATGGGGGAGGAGAAGCTCATTGCGTCCGTGGCCGGCTCCGTGGAGAGGGTGAACAAGCTGATCTGCGTGAAAGCTTTGAAAACCAGGTGAGAACGGAAGGTGTGTGTTCTCTTCTTGTGTCACTCGTGTTGCACAACCAGGCTTTTCTCATCCCCTCCGTCCCCACCCGCCTTAGGTCTGCAATTCAGTCGGTCTGCGCTTTTGGAAGGGTGTAGGTGACCATAGGGAAGTGTGGGCTTCAAAGGTTTCCCCCCAGCGCTTGACCTCTCCGAACCTGGATTCCCTCCTCTGCAAAATGAGGAAAACAGCATGACCCACCTTGTGGAACTTCCAGTGGAATTCATTGAAATAGGACACGTAAAGGACCTAGCACAGGGCCCAGCCACAACCTAGAAGGGCTCAATAAAGGGTAGGGGGGGGGGCAGGAGTAGAGACAGAGGGAGGAGGTGGGCAGGCAGCCTGCCTTGCAGCCTTGGTAAGCGTTTTGTCCTCTCACGTAACCCAGGAAGCCACCAGAAGGGGCGGAGCAGAAGAGGGACATGGTCTGGCTTCTCTTCACTCTGGCTGCTGTGAGGAGGTTGAAGGGGGCGGGGGCAGGCGTAGGGAGACACATTAGTGGGCTGTTTTCATCCTCTGAAGTGATGGTGGCCTGGACCGAGTTGGCGGTAGGAGCGGGGAGGCCTGGCGGGCTCTGCGTACATTCTGTGTCCTGGGGTGGTGGTGGTGGTGGTGGTTTTTTTATGCAACAGTGTTGGATTTTTTAAAAGAAATATTTAATTAACTTATTTATTTTAATGTTTTTAAATTTATTTTAGAGAGAGAGAGTGTGAGCAGGGTAGAGTCAGAGAGAGAGGGAGACACAGAATCGGAAGCAGGCTCCAGGCTCTGAGCTGCCGGCGCAGAGCCTGATGTGGGGCTTGAACTCACCAACTGTGAGATCATGAGCTGAGCCGAAGTCGGACGCTTAACCGACTGAGCCCCCCAGGCGCCCCTCAAGGTGTTGGATTTTATATTCTGTGGAATTTTCCATATATAGGACCATGTCTGTGACTAGGGATGCCTTTTATTTCTGGGTATATTTTGAAGGTAGAGCCAGTAGGATCAGCTGCTGGATTTTTTCTGGAGCATGAGCGCGAGGGAGGCAGGGAGGGAGGCAGGGAGGGACGTGGGGGGGCAGAGAGAGAGAGAAGAGAGAGAGAGAAATCAAGGGATCCTCCAGGGACTCCCAAGCTTTTTTGCTTTGCAATTTACTGAGACCGTGATGGCTGGGAGGGGACCATTTAGCGATGGGAGCTGGGGAGGGGGCCATCGGAAAGCTTTGCTTTAGGTTGGTGTCATTTGGAAATGCCTTTAAGTCACACAAAAAGAGATGCTGGGTAGCCAGCAGTTGACTACAGTCTGGAATTCAGGGGAGGGGATAGTTGTTGGTGGTATTTATAGCCATTTGGTTGGATGAGCTCACAGGAGGTGAATGTGGGTGACAGGACAGGCCCACGGCCGGAGCCTTCAGCGTGCAACTCCACGTCATTAGAATTGGGATAAGGAGCTAGCAGGGGCCTGTTGCGGGGAGACCCTGGGTGGGGGTGGGGGCCTGTCTCAGTCTCCTCCTCCTCTGCTGATGCAGAGGCCGCCTGTGCTCCAGAGCCCACCAGGAAATAGTCCGCGCTTAGCAGTGGTGTGCAATGAACAAAGTAGGGGTTTCAGACGTAATGAACTATTTGGAATAAATGGTTTGTCCGAGCATAGTTAATGAAGACTTTATACATGTAGGAGTGTTTGAAGTTATCAGTTCCTGGAAATAAGGTTAAAAAGCATAGTTATCTGAATTTACTATATTAAAATTTTTTTAAAACATATATTTATTTTTGAGAGACAGAGTGAGAGGGGGAGGGCAGAGAGGGAGACCCAGAATCCGAAGCAGGCTCCAGGCTCTGAGCTGTCAGCACAGAGCCTGATGCGGGGCTCGAACCAACAAAGTGAGATCATGACCTGAGCCGGAGCCGGATGCTTAACTGACTGAGCTCCGCAGGCGCCCGTGAATTTACTATATTTAAATGTGGTGGGTAATTAAGGCCCTCATCCTGTTTAATCGAAATCACAAATGATGCTTGGTCTTGTAATGAGGTCTTGTAATGATGGACAACCTTTTGTTTTACCTTTCAGATATAATGGTGAAGTAGGAGACATCGTAGTGGGGAGAATCACGGAGGTAAAGTTGATGCCGGATTGGTTTTCATGAAGTAAAAGCAAGCTGGTGACCAAGTGGCTGGGGCGGTCATTGCCTATGTAGTGACGCAAGTGGGCTCTCGTTGCGTTGGACTCTGATGTGCCCTGTGATGCACACAGGTGCCTTGTACTGGGGCTTATTTGTCGCTTATGATATGAGCTCTTGTCCCTGGAGTCTGTGCGACTGTGAAATTTCTCCGTAGGTTCAACAGAAGAGGTGGAAGGTGGAGACCAACTCTAGGCTAGATTCTGTCCTGCTTCTCTCATCTATGAACCTTCCCGGAGGAGAGCTGGTAAGGGTCTCCGGGCTGAAGAATTTGCTAGTGAGAACTCGGGTCTGTTGCTCCACTAGAGAGCTTTGCTTTTAGTGAGGTTGCTTCTTTTGTCTTTTGTCTGCTGTGAGGTTTGCTGTCTACCCTATATATATGCTTTTTTTTAATAAGATTTTTAAATTTTTTAAAAATTTAAAAAACTTGCTGGGGAGGGGCAGAGAGAGAGGGAGACCCAGAATCTGAAGCAGCTCCAGGCTCTGAGCTGTCAGCACAGAGCCCGACTTGGACCTTGAACTCACAAGCCAGGAGATCATGACCTGAGCTGATGTCGGACGCCAGACTGACTGAGCCCCCCAGGCGCCCCACACGTGGGCTTTTTTCACTTGGCCCAGGCCTCGCAAAATAAGCAAAAATTGGTATGTGGTAGGATCTGGGACAGCCATGGGGAGCGATCCCCGAAGAGAGCTGGGAGAGCAGCTCTCAGACGCTTGGTGCCCATTTTCCTTTTCTGGGTGTGTCGGCTTTGCACCGCGAACGTGTTCCTTGAAAAGCTGTGCTCAGTTTACTAGCTTTTCATGAACTGGATGGCATTTGGTTATTCCAGACCCCTGCAGGACCTAAGGGGACAGCCTTTTGTAAAATGCCATGGGTCCCGTTTGCCTTCAGCCCAGCATGCATGTGCGAAGAGGCCCACTGTGCTGGCTTCTCCAGAGAGCGCAGGATGAAGGAGGCGCGACCGAGCCCCTCAGAGCGCGTGCAGACGAGCAGGGGAAACGAAATAAGTGATCTGAGTACTGGCGGCCGGCAGGATAAACAGGCGTGTGATTGTACAGGAGCGAGCGCTCGTAGGAAAGAGGGGCGTTAGGTTTGATCCTTAACGGATGGATAGACTTTCACAGGGAATCTGAGCTAATGCGAAACGTGTGAGTAAAGATCCAGTCGGGCAGGAGGGGGTCTGGGGCCTGCGGGAGCCTCGAGGGCTGCCACGGAAGGAGAGTGTGGGACAGCGGGCTGGGCGTGAGGGCGGGGAGGAGGCAGGGGAGCCACGGGCACGTCCGCGAGACGGAAGGGAGGGGCCGTCACTCTGGTTTTCCTTGAGTGAGGCTGCTTACCTACTCTGGTGCCTGAGTGCTGTGGCTGCGGAGATCTCGCGGGGAAGTGAAAGAAGGATGGAGAGAGGTCTTCCGGCAGGATCCGTCTGACCCACGCGAGGCATCTCTGTATTCCAGAGGCGGAGGTCCGCGGAGGATGAGCTGGCCATGCGAGGCTTCCTGCAGGAAGGGGACCTCATCAGCGTATCCTGCACCTTGGGTTACAGCATCGCCGCGGTTCCTATGGAGCCGGGACATGGGGCTTAAACTGTACGTCTCCGCCAGGAGAAACGTGTCCTGGCGGGGATCTGAACCCTGGATCGAGGCTCAGGGGCCCGCCGCAGTCTATCTGCGTCTCCTTAACCCAACCGGACTCCCCGGCTCTTGTTCAGACCGGCCGCTTCGCGTCCTTCCCGAGGGTTTTGTAACTTACGGGGGCCCGTGCCTTGAGCACCCACGTTAGCTTTTATCCAGGGAGTGGTAGCAAAAGTGTTCCTGTCAAGAGCTTCACGAGAACCAAGGAGGACAGAGACCATGTCACAGTGATGTGCTCTGGGCCTGCCAAAGGCTGCGGGTGGGACTGTTGGGGATGGGAGGGAAGGAGGACAGGAAGGACCAGGGACTCGGGGAAGGCGGGGATTGTGGGAGTGTTTGTTCCTTTATCGCCCTGGCCAGGCGGAAGTGCAGGCCGTGTTCTCGGACGGAGCTGTCTCTCTGCACACGAGGAGTCTGAAATACGGAAAGGTAAGGTGGACTCTTGCTGTGGCTGTATGCTGGCTAAGACTTCAGGTCCCTCTTTGCAAATCCCCGAGGCTCCCTGGGATTCGGCCCCAGAGGACCCCGGAAGCCAAGCGTCACAGGCCGGTGTCCCGCACACTGGCTGGTCGCAGCTCGGTGGTGGCTAATGGACGACAGCTTCTAACCCACGGCTGGCCCGCTGGCCCGGGGCCTCTGCTGTGTCTGCTCCCTCCCGGGGCCGCCGCCACTTTACAGTGGGGCCGGGGGTAGAGGCTGTCCTGGGAGCAAAGGGGAACCCGGTGGCCTTGGCTGTAGACAGATGTCTGGTTGGTAAAATGGAGATAGATCACCACTAGGCAGGGCTGGTTTGCCACTTGAGCCTCTAAATGAAATGTCACTGCTTTTCTTGCATGAGGTTACGTGACTGAGGCTGTTTTTTATCAACAGCATAATTTTTTTTGTTTTTAATGCTTTTAATGCTTATTTTTGAGAAAGAGATACAGAGGATGAGCAGGGAAGGGAAAGAGAGAGAGGGAGACACAGAATCCAAAGCAGGATTCAGGCTCTGAGCTGTCAGCACAGAGCCCGATGTGGGGCTCGAACCCACAAGCCGTGAGATCGTGACCTGAGCTGAAGTTGAACACTTGCCCACTGAGCACCCCCGATGCCCGGACAGCATATTTTCTTAAATTTATTTACTTAAAAATTTTTTTTTAATGTTTTGTTTATTTTTTGAGACTGAATGTGAGTGGGGAAGGGCAGAGAGAGAGGGAGACACAGAATCGGAAGCGGGCTCTGAGCTGTCCGCACAGAGGCCGACCTGGGGCTCAAATCCACGAATCATGAGATCATGACCTGAGCCGAAGTCAAATGCTTAACCCACCGAGCCACCCAGGTCCCCCTACAGCATACTTTTTTTTAAAGAAAAACACTTTTTTTTAATGTTCATTTTTTGAGAGAGAGACCGTGCTAGTGGGGAGGGGCAGAGACTGAGGGAGACACAGAACTGGAAGCAGGCTCCGGGCTCTGGGCTGTCAGCACAGAGCCTGACATGGGGCTCGAACCCACGAATCGTGAGATCATGACCTGAGCTGAAGTCGGATGCTTAATCTACTGAGTGACCCAGGCGCCCCCGACAGCATACTTTCTAAAACAATTCGTGACTCACTGGTCTCTTGGCTTCATCTGGGTGAACCTTTCCATTTCCTGAGTGGAACAAAGCCCGTTCCCTTGTGGAGCGGCCACAGTCAGCCACGCGTGCAGTCTTGGGGTCGGTGGAAGAGCGGCACCGCGTGTGCCGACCTTCACGGGCCTGGGTCCTGCAGACCCTCCCGCAGCGGGATGGGGGCGTGGAGCTGGCCTGCCAGGCGCCGGGGTGGATTTGCACCCAGCCCTAGGCCGGTCCTCTGGCCTGGCGGCACGCCTCTCATTAGCAAGGTAGGCGGTTGGGATCCAGGCGGAACAGAACAGTGCGGCTTGGCTCGCATCCTCGTCAGCTCCGGCTTCTCTGACTGCCGGCGCAGCGACCCTGGATTTGACGCTAATGGCAGGGCGGCGGGAAGATGGGAGAAGCGCCTGGAAAGTCCCCTTCTCTCCGGATGCACCCGGAAGCGTTCTCAGGGAGTGTTTCCGGTGTGGGCGTGTCCAGGTGACTGCCGTTGTCCTCAGGAGTGGCCCCCGCTCCTGCCGTGACGCGGAGGCGCCTCTTGTGGTCGGCCATACGGTGACTATGTGTGCTGTGCCTCTCCAGCTGGGTCAGGGGGTTCTGGTCCAGGTGTCCCCCTCGCTGGTGAAACGGCAGAAGACTCACTTCCACGACTTGCCGTGTGGTGCGTCGGTGATCCTGGGCAACAACGGCTTTATCTGGATCTACCCGACACCTGAGCACAAAGAAGAGGATGCCGGGGGCTTCATTGCCAACCTGGAGGTGAGGAGAGACCGCCGCTGCGGCCGCCGCGAGGTGGCGCTGTCTTCGCGGTGCTGGGACAGGTGGGGCTGGCTGTGTCTACACTGTGGGTGGCTATGTTAGTTTGGGTCTCTGTTCAGGTGTCTTCGTGAACGTTGTGTTGTCTTCTCTTTCTCTTTTTAGTTGTTTTTTGTTTGTTTTAATGTTTTATTTGTTTTTGAGAGAGACAGAGACACGTGAGCAGGGGAGGGGCAGAGAGAGAGGGAGACACAGGATCCAAAGTAGGCTACAGGCTCTGAGCTATTAGCACAGAGCCCAACATGGGGGCTTGAACCCACAAACTGAGATCACGACCTGAGCCAAAGTCAGATGCTTAATCAACTGGGCCACCCCCACTCCCCTTTTCTTTCTTTCTTTTTTTTTATTTTTTTATTAAAAAAAACTTTTTTTAATGTTTTATTTATTTTTGATACAGAGAGAGACAGCATGAGAGAGGGAGGGGCAGAGAGAGGAGGAGACACAGAATCTGAAGCAGGCTCCAGGCTCTGAGCTAGCTGTCACCACAGAGCCTGATGTGGGGCTCGAACCAACGAATGTGAGATCTGACCTGAGCTGAAGCTGGAGGCTCAACCAACTGAGCCACCCGGGCGCCCCACTTTATTTTTTTTTTAATTTATTTTGAGAAGAGAGAACCAATGGGGGAAAGGCAGAGAGAAAAGGGGACAGATGATCCAAAGTGGGCTCTGCTGACGGTAGAGAGCCCAGTGTGGGGCTCGAACTCCCAAACCGTGAGATCATAACTTGAGCCGAAGTCAGACTCTGAGCCGACCGAACCATCCAGGCACCCGTGCGCTCTCTGTGTCCCAAGAGATGGGGTGGGGCTGACTTGATCTCTGTCGGCAGAGGTAGAAGGTTCTAGGGCAACAGCACCCGAGGTCTCTCCTTTGCCGTCTCCCTTGGAGTCCGCCGTTAGGTTGGTTGGGAGCCCCACAGTGAAATGGTTGAGGTTACAGATGGTTTCTGTGAGTTGCTGGCTGTTCACCCACTCTCGTTCTGATTCTGTTTTCGCTCTGCGCCCGCATAGCCGGTGTCGCTCACTGACCGCGAGGTGATCTCCCGGCTTCGGAACTGCATCGTGTCGCTGGTCACTCAGAGGATGATGTTGTACGACACCAGCATCCTGTACTGCTACGAGGCGTCCCTTCCCCACCAGGTACCCTGCCCAGGCCTGCCCTTCCCACGCCCGCCTCCCAGATACCGGGACCGTGTCGTCGGTGCAGACTGGATCCGGCGGACAGCCCTCTCGGGTGTCTGGTCGACTTTTTCCGAGATTCTTGTGATGTTCTCCATGTCAGTCCCAGGACTTGGGGGGGCTGGAGGCGCCTGGTGGGACTAGGTGAGGACAGCAGCTAGCAGGATGTCAGTGTACCCGTCCCAGATTTTAGCTTTCTCGTGAATGCCAGGATAAGGTCTTTGTCCCGGTCACTGCTCAGCGGGGATTCTTGATCATTTAGTAAGCCGGTTTTAGCAGATCGTGTCGCGGTACTGAGCCTCCGATAAATGAGAGGGACCCAGGAGGGCTATGGTAGCCAGGCTTGGTTTCTGCGATTGGATTGGCTTATGGTTGGTTTCTTTTCTGAACAAATACTTTTTTCTTCTTTAGATCAAAGACATCCTAAAGCCCGAAATAATGGAGGAAATAGTGATGGAAACGCGCCAGAGGCTTTTAGAACAGGAGGGGTGAGGAGAGACCGCCGAAGGACGGACTGTGCGCCTGAGCGGGGCTCCGCGGAGAACCTTGGACTCGTCACCCAACGCACACCGGCTGCCTCGGGCCCAAAGACCTGCTCTCTCCTGAGGCAGAGCCTGGGGACGTGCTGCCAGCCCCTTGGGTGCCCCCGGGGCCCGGCGCTAGGGGTAGTTTCGAGCCTGTAAAAGCACGTGGTGTTTTGGGCGAGTGGACTCTGATCCTGGAAGAGTATGGAGCAGCTCTGTCTTCTAGTCCCCGTCGGTTCACAAGGCACAGGCCCCCTCGCAGTTGCCCCTGTGAACAACACCGCCCGCCTGACCCCCAGACCGGCTGTTTTGGCCTCTGTCTCCACCTCTGCAGCACAAGGACGATGTTGAAGCATATAGTTAGTGACGTCAGCCCAGCGGTCGAATAGAAGAATAAAGTTAACCAAGCAGCCCTTTGCTTGGTTGGAATGTTATTTCCCATCGCATGTCCCTTGTAGTCATAGAGGTGTGCGGTCTGCAGCAGGCCGCCTCAGTCTGTCCTGCCCTCAGGGTCATTTGTGAGCAGCCCAATCACCGGTAAGAGCTTGGGTGCTCTGGGTGCTCTGAGGAACGTGGGAGCAGAAATGCAGGTGGGGAAAAGTGCCGTCTTCCTCCCGAAAGTGGTAAAGCGTGAACTTAGGCATCACTCAGGGTTAAAAACCAGAGGTTGGAGTTCTCCCTGGGGAAGGCTAGAACCCCCGTGCGTCAGTTTTCCCAGGACTAGATGGTGTTCTGGTTCAGGTTTGGGGAAACGGTTTTTCTAAAGGCACTCTGTGTGAAGTGCTCTTTTATTTCACACATGCCGTGAACGGTTTCTGTTTGTAAATGTGTTCGCCGCACGTTCTGTTCTTGCGTCCTGTGTGACCCTTGAGAGCCGAGTGCACCTGAAGGAGGCTTCGCAGGTGTGGAGTCCGACCGAGGCCTTCACTACCCTCCTCGGGTCGCCTAGGAGAATGTAAACCTAGGGCAGCTCCAGTGGCAGTGACTTTGAACACTGCACTTGACGGTTTTGAACTACAGCTCGGCCTTTCTTCAGTTAACGGAATGTTTCTTGTCCTTGTAACCTTACTCAAGGGGCACAAGGGGTATCGTTTTACCTCTTTTTTTTCCTTTTTCTATCCCAAGTGTCTCATCTGTTTGAAGAGTTTGCAAACGACGGAATGTTCGTAGGTTGTGTCATTACTTGAGGTTGCTCACTTGGCTTCTTTTTGAAAACACAAGCCAAGTGCCTCTTTGGGGAAGGGCGGGCAGGGGAAGCCGAAGGCCCTGGTTTGGTTTTCAGTTTGGGCTGGGGTCGTTTGTGAGCTCTTTGAGAGTCTGCTCTCGCTCGGTCTCTCCCAAGCTGCCGGCCTATCCGGAATGGCCAAACCTGCCGTTACCTGCCAGATGGGAGTTACCCCGCAAAGGTCTGAAAGCACCTTTTCGGGCTGATCTACTTTCCGTGGCCCACTAGAGGGCGCCCTTGTTGACTGTTAGTTCCCGCGGGTGTTTTTAAGAAAGTGGAATAAGCCGAAAGTTTTATACTGGTACTGAATTCCTGGAACAACTGTGGGTTGTTTTGCTTTATAAAAGTGAGGACAGAATTAGACTGAACTGAATTGCTTTCCATGGAAAGAATATTTGAACTAAAGGGATTTATTCAATGTTTGGCAACATTGATTTCTGACCATCAGGCATTGGCCAGGCTCTGGATTTTAGTTTTTAAGTCCCCAAAAGTGTCGTTCTGCAGTGTTTTACAAGGAGAAAAGAGGATCGTGCATCTCTAGAAAATATTGTAGTCTGGTGTTGGGGTTCAGCACCAGACGATGGTTAGTGGAGATTGGATACACTGAGATCAGGTGCAGGTGGCTTCCAACTGACCCCGAGGCGTGATCTCCGTCTGTGGAAGACCGAACGAGATCTCATTTGATTGCGAGCGATGTGAATCTCACTTAGGAGTGAAGAAAGTGGTTCAGAGAGAATGGCTAGATTAAGCTCAGTAGGAACTGTGGATCCCGAACAGGCTGAAGCCTTAGAGAGGTATAAGCAACCTTTTAGAGAGTGGGTTGGACTGGGGCACCTGGGTCGTGATCCCGGGGTCGTGGGATCGGGCCTGCATTTCTCCCACTCCCCCTCTCTCTGCTCACATGCACGTGCACTCTTTCTCTCTCAAATTAAAAAGAATAATCTAGATAGTGGGTTGGACTGTTCATGAGAACGTGGGTCCAGAAGTTTTGTTTCCAGCACTGAGACCAATCCTTTGAGCTACCATTTTGCTCATTGCCTGTCCCTCCCTCTGTGTGTGCTCCTCAGGACCCGGATGAGTATCCCCCCCCCCCCCCCCACTTTGTACCACAGTACCTAGAGCAGTGCCTGGCACACAGGGGACTCTGACACTTGTTGAATGAATTAGTTCAAGAAACGCATATTAGAAACTTCAAGGGGCGCTTGGGTGGCTCGTTTTGTTAAACGTCAGACTCCTGGTTTCAGCTCAGGTCATGATCTCACAGTTCGTGGGTTCGAGCCCTGCATCAGGCTCTGTGCCGACAGCTCGGAGCCTGGAGTCTGCTTCGGATTCTGTGTCTCCCTCTCTCTCTGCCCCTCCCCTGCTCACACTGTCTCTCTCTCTCAAAAATAAACTCAAAAAAATAAGAATTCTGACCCAATTGCACAATTTTAAGCCGAACTAGAGAATGATGATGTACAGGATGTGATGAAAGCATGAATAGAAAGCAAAACTGCTAAAAAGTGACCAGGGTAAGATGATAGGCAAGTAAAGAGAACAGGGGCGCTGAGTGTTTGAAGAATGCTGCTTTGAGTCAGGGTGTTTGTCAGCCAGATCATTTCGTGAGCAAAGCTAACCCTCACATCTGAATTCATACATTTCAGTTCTAAGTTGGGGTGCACGTGTTCATACGCTCACATTCGGTACCTCTACACGACTTTTCTTGAAGCCACTATCTATTAGTCACTACCATTTCCCCACCCAGCAGAAATATTTCTAAAATCCGTAACTCAATACGCTAACTGGATGTACAACACCTAAAAGGTAGTTTCTTCCCTAATATATAACTTCTGAAAAACCAACTACATTTGTCCAAGTTATTTGATACTGAATGTTACTGTGGGAGAATCATGGGTTTTGCATCAAGATTGACCTGGGCTCAAATGGTGACATTGTCACCTACTGACCAGGCAAGTGACCTTGAGTGAGGCATGTCTCTGAATCTGTTTCCTCAGGTGTACAACGGGGAATGATATCACAGGCTTCACTGGGCTACACGGGGGATGGATTAGATAATGGAATTTATGAGAAGTGTAATGATCGTAGGCGCGAGGTGGAGCAGATCCTCTTAGAAATGGGCAGGTATCCCCATCCGGTGTCCTGCTCTGGACACACAGAGGGCGGAGACAGGAACCGGGGTGCTTTTTCGTTGCAGGAGATGGGTTATGACAAGTGTGGGTTTGGTGTGTCTGGGTCATTGTGTCTGTGGGCCCGCTAACCCAACAATAAGGATTTTCTCACGCAAGTACACGTGTACCTACAAAATGAGGGCGGTTCATCTTAAAGGCTCTTTCTAGCTCACACAGCTGTGATTGCGCCAGGCTTACTTAGCCTCTGAGGGGTATTTAACAAATGCTGTTCCTTTAATGAGGGAGCCTCCGGATAGGCCGGATGTTCTCTAGTCATTTATTTTTCACCAGTTCTCATATTGATATTTCTTGGGGGAACGGTGAGAATTTGGGGAGGGAGGGTAAGGCACCAAATACCGTGGTTTCCAGGAGCGGGCCAAATTTTCTTCCCTCAAGAGGCTTAAGGAAATAATCCAACTCCGGTTCTGCGAGAATCCAAGCCGCAGTTTTCTCCTTGCTTTGGCTCCTCGCCGATCTTACTACCCGCGCAGGAGAGACATTGGCCAGCCCAACGCGGGGCCGGCGAGAGTCCACCGGCCCCCAGGAGGGCGGGACCGAAGCTCAGGAGCCGGGAGCAGAGGGCAAGAAGTCTCGGGTGCGCGCGGACGGGGGCGGGCGCCGCGGGACTACAGCCCCCGGCATGCCCTGCGGCCTGCGCCGATTGGGGTTGGCTGGGACATCTAGCCTACTGCCCTCGCTGGCCAATGGGACGCAGGAGAGGGACCTGACCCGGATTCTCAGGGGCCAATGGCGGTACAGAGGAGGCGGGGCTTCCTTGCCGCTCACCTTGCTCTCGGAAAAACCACATTTAAAAGGTCGTGTAGGGCCGAATTCTGGCGGGCCGGAAGACCAGAGGCAGAGGGCACGGCGGCGTCCCCGAGAGCGGCGCTGGGAGGGCCCGGGTCCCCGCGAGGCGCGCGCCGGACGTCGGCGGGGGCGGGGTCAGGGGCGGGGCCTGGCCTCGTTGTGGAGCTGCTCCTAAGCCATCATGGCGGCCGCGGGGGTCGGTGTCCGTCCCTGAGCAGCGCTGGAGCCGGAGCCGGTCCCCGGGTCCTGCGGCTGAGGAGCCCCTCCGTTGTCCACGGCCCCCACCTGCGGGGGGTGGGGAGGTTGGGTCCCGCGGCGGAGTTCCGGGAATGTGACTGCCTGGCGGCGGCGGCGGCCGTAACAACGTCCGGAGCCGGGGGAGGGGGTGTCTCGGACAGAGACCCCTGGGCTTGGGGCAGCTGAGGCGGTCGGGCCTCCTCCCCCCTCCGCCCGCCTTCCGCCTTCCGCCTTCGGGGCCGCGAGAGTCCTCTGTCCCGTCCGGCCCTGCCCTGGCTCTGGGACACTGGGGGTGGTCTCTGTTTCCCCCAGACCTGGGACACCCCGTTTCCTGAGGCGTGGAGGAGCGACGCCCCCGAGTAAGCCGCCCGTGCCCCGCCCCGGCCGCCTCCCCTCTACCCCCGAGCCGCCCCTTGCTCCCGCTCCCGGCCCCAAGTGTGGCCTCGGAACCCCCCATTCATATCCCCTCTCTGCTGTCAAGCGGCCTCCCCTTCCTCCCCCCAGGTCGCTCCCGGGAGCCTCCAATGCCTTGACTTCTTCCAATGTCACCTACGGTCCCTTTAGTCCCAGCCCAAACAAAAACTTTAATGCAGAGGAAGAGCCTGGACTGGTTTCACAGGCCTTTTAAAAAGCGGACTTAAAAGTTGCTGGCAATGCATTCCTTTCTCATCAGAGGCGAGGGCAAGCCCTCGTGAAGTCGGGGGACCCGCGTCCCTTTCCGGAGCGCAGGGCAGATCGAGACGCAGGAGCGGCCGCTAGTTTGGCAGGAAATTTGTCGGAAGACGAAGAACCTAAGATAGGGGGGTGGGTGACTTCCACAGGAAAAGCTCTGGAGGAGCCTCCAGAGGTGACCAACGTTTCCTTTACGTGTGGGAATCGAGATGACTTTAGTGTTACTGACCCTTTTACAGCATCCCTGTGAATACTTACAAAGCCAGTAAAAGACGCTTAAACTCAAGAAACGCTTGGGTAGCACTGCAATCGCGGGACTTGAGATTGATCAACTGCAGGAAAAAAATCGGAACTCCTGTTTACACGTGTTCACTAAAAGCTGTGCTTCCTTTGGTCCCGGAAGACGTCTTTTTGTGACCGACCTCAATTACTGACTTGCGGAAATTCGGTGAATGTGAAATCCCATGTGTATACTGTTTTCCTCCCAAGCCCACTGACCGTTCTGGAAGACCTTGAACCCTCTTCTGGAAAGGGGTGCCTCGCATTACTTTATGGGGCAGCAGCCTGGAAAAGTGCTTGGGGACCAGAGAAGGCCAAGTCTGCCAGCCCTGCACTTTATCAAAGGAGCAGGGAAGAAGGAGTCATCGAGGCACGGGGGTCCACACTGCAATGTTTTTGTGGAGCATGGTGAGTGCGTTTCAGGCTTTCCGGCCCTGTTCTTCCTTGGGAGCTCAGCTGGGGAACGCATAAGGCCCTTTTTGAACAAGAGCGCCTGTGCGCGTTCCTACCAGCGCTACCTAAAACTTCGGTTACGGCAGTTTTTCTTTCTTTGCGGTGGAACCTGCTCTGTATCAGAAGTCACGTGGGGCCTCTGTATGGCTGTATTTCAGAACCTCTCTGAGTTGTTCATTTCTCGCCTAACTCCCCTTCGAGCTCACTGTTGACCTTAGATAAGCCATTTTACTCTTCCAGTTTCCTGGGGAGATTGGACTTAAGTCGTTTCTCAGGATCATAGTCCACGATCCTGCTGCAACCTACGGCACGGCTCTACCCGAGCGTCCTTCTACCCGAGGGTCCTCTTTTTAAAAAAATTTTTTCACTGTCTTTATTGTATTTTGAGAGACAGACAGAGAGTGAGCGGGGGAGGGGCAGAGAGAGAAAGGAGACAGAATCCGAAGCAGGTTCCAGGCTCTGAGCTGTCAGCACAGAGCCCGAATCGGGGTCCAAACCCACGAGGGTCCCTCCACCCGAGGGTCCCTCCACCCGAGGGTCCTTCAGTGCTTTAGCCATGGTGGGCTTTTATCGTATCCTCAGAGTGGCCCGTGTCTCCCCAAATCCCAAAAGGTTAAGAACTATAGATCCTAGTTGACATTGACCCCCTTGGCCTTTCCAGTCCTCCGTAGGACTTGGAACTGCCCACTAGGGAGCTCCGTGGGGAGCACTGAGCGGGAAGCAGCACCCTTTGTGCATCGAGGAAAGCCGGCTTCCAGTTACCTGACCTTACCCAGGAGTCCTCGTCCCCCCAGGGATGGGGCTCTTACCTTCCTCTCTCGTCCGTTTCGGATGACATGTGGGGGCAAGGGAAGGTGGCTGTGACATTTTTATGAACATGGTTGGCATTTGATTGCAGACCGTCTGTATCACGCTGTATGTTTCCAGGAGTCCTGTGTGAAGTTTTAAAATCGAACAGTCAGCTTAGACTCACGTCTGTAACAGGCCGGCCGGGAGCCAATCAATTAGGGTCCTGTCGGTAGCGTTGTAGCCTGACGGTTTTTGGACTGCGTACTTTACATTGAGGTATCGATCCCACCCACCCTAGGAGCCAAGTGTGAGGGCATCTCCTTTGAAATTCAGTCTCCGATGCCTTTGAACAATGGGTGACCGCAGTCAACACAGGGCTCTGTTCCTTGAACTTGCACTTGACCGTTGATGTTTTACCTTCTGACAAATATTTACCTCATCTATATAATTTGGGTGCTCACATTGTAGTTTTCTTGAAATGTTAGTTACATTTTAGCACTGGTTTTAGACCTGCGGATCTTGAAATTTGTTACATTCTGGTGCTTCCCCAATTCAGGGTTTATAAAGTGAATTATTTACATTGAAAAAAAATTTTTTTAACATTATTTACTTTTGAGAGAGTGTGAGCAGAGGAGGGGCAGAGAGAGAGGGAGACACAGAATCCAACGCAGGTTCCAGGCTCTGAGCTGTCAGCACAGAGTCTGACTCAAGGTCGAACTCACCAACTGCGAGGTCAAGACCCGAGCCCAAGTCAGATGTTTAACTGAGTGAGCCCCCGAGGCGCCCCTGAATTATATACATTTTTAACTAGTGATGATCATGCAGCCTTGGATAATGAAATTGGGACAGACTTCGGAGAGCTTTGGTCAGACTTCGAGTTTAAGATGTATGTATCAATAACCCAGTGATCTCACTTCTAGGAAACTGTCTTGGTGCAGAACATCATGGTCCCCTAGGTGTCCCTGTTCCCTTTCAGAGAGGGTGGAGAGGTTAAAACTGTTTTCGTGTTAATGCCACACTCAGATGCTGTTTGCACTCTTTGCACTACTGGTGCAAAAGCCACGCAGGCTCCTGAGCGTGAATCAAAGCTGTCACACCTAACTATACTAGAAGCCCTTGTACCCTGCATGCCCACTCATGGTAAATACGGTACAATAAAATAAACATTTGTTTTTCACTTGAATGTTCTTGATGAGGCCACAGAAAAGATTAAGTTTGTTAACTGTTGCCCCACCCCCGCCCCCGCCGTGTATATAGTTTTTTCAGTAGTCTGTAGGGTGAGGTGAGAAGTGCACAGGTTCAGCTGTGTGCTGAGGTATGATGGTTAGGGCTCCAGGAAAAGCAGATGGGCAGTTGTTTGAGCTGCACACTGAACTAGCTACTTTTTTCAAGGACTGCCGTTTTTACTCGAACTGCCACCGACAAACCACCGTTATTCAGGCTCAAAACAAGGATGAAGGAGTCTTTCAAGGAAAACAACTGGCAGTAGATGCTGCCAGTGATCAATTTTCAGCTTTCCAATAAAGATCAGGATTTTTAAAACTTGTCTCTGCTACCGTGATGTAGGGATCGGTGGTGATACTTACAGGTGTGGCGTTTTGATGTCTTATAATGAAATGTGTTATTCGGAAAATCTCCATAATTCAGGGAACCCATATTTTCTTAGGGATCACTACGTCGTCTAAAATCACGCACAGGTGGAAAATCCATCCAGGGTGCAAGTGGACCAATGCGTTTTAATGTTACAGAAGTTCTCTGATGCACTTTTAGATTGCTCATCACGTCTAACCTTTAAGAAACTACCACTTAATGGCACTTTGGTGTCGCTTCAAAGAAGAATATCTACAGTGACCCAAAAGGGCTACTTTTTTGGTGGCACACAGTTATTTTCCAGGAATACAAATGTTCTTAAGTGAATGAATTTTAGAATTTCAGCTTAAGTGTCTGACGTGGTTGAACATTGGTGAGATAATCTGTACAAACAAAAGCCCGTTGGGGTCCTCAGTAATTTTCAGGAGCGTGAAGAGGTCTCGAGATAAACACAAGTTTGGCTGTGAAGGGTCTCCCTCGAAGGCACGTGCGCTGTGTGTTGCGGGCGTGCTGGGAAATACGGGCCCCGAGAGGCATCCTATGGGGGTAGAGGAAAGAAGCCGTCGGGACAGGAGTCGGCGCGGTTTGGGAATTGGGACTTAGGCGGAATCGGAGAAAACGTGGACTTTTTCCTCTGCCTTTGTGCTGTCCTTCCGTGACTAGTTTGTGATTTTCTAATGCAGGGCATAAAAAGGTGTGAAAACTGAAACGATGGCAGCCTGACCAAATTTCCCTCCTTTGCAGTAGCTTTTTAAGAAAGAATTTGCCTAAGTCACGTATGACTGAAGACAAATCAATTTCTCTGGACCTTGGGTATCTTTTTCTAGGGGAACACAGTCTTATTCTGTGTTACAGATTGTTCTCGGTCCTTCAGAGGGTGATCTTTCGAGAGTTGGTTAATATACATATAGATTGGATCAAAAAACTTGCAGTCAAGGGACACCTGGGTGGCTCCATTGGTTAAGTGTCCAACTTCGGCTCAGGTTCCTGGGTTCGAGCCCCGCATCGGGCTCTGTGCTGAGAGCTCGGAGTCTGGAGCCTGCTTTGAATTCTCTCTCTCTTTCTCTGCCTCCCCTCCTTGCTTGCATGCTGTCTTTCTGTCTCAAAAATAAATATTAAAAATTAAAAAAAATAAAAACACTTTGCAGTCACGACATATGGTGTTGGATCAGACACGAATCTGGAAGCCAAGAATGCTGCTGTGGGGGCTCAGCAAGGGTGAATCTGGAAGGAGAGGGCAGATGGCAGTTTTTTGCCCGGATCATTCAGGGTCAGAAGGTCTAGTCATGCGCAGGGAAAATAAAAAAGGAAGCCATAGTATTCATGCACCATATGTCCCTTCCAGATTTCGGTGGCTGGACGACAGGAAACTCAGTTTGGGGAGAGTTAGAGAAGTGAAAGCACTCACTAGTAGACCAAATCTTTTCCTTAGTGTTCCCTTCTTTCTTCAACAAATATTTATTGAGCACATGATGAATCAGGGCATGTTTCAGTCATTGGTGATACATTAGCAGACAAAAAAACACCCCTGCCCTCCTGGGATTTACATTCTAGTAGGAGGAGACAGACCGTAAATCAGCTAGGTAAGTAAAGGGTCCAGTATGTTAGGTGGTAGTAGGTGCTGGAGAGAAAAATAACATAGAAAAGAGGGTAGGGAATCATGGGCGGTATGATTTTAGTTAGGGTGGCCTCCCTGAGAAGGTGACATTTGAATAAAGACCCTAAGGCAAAGGGGAAGGGCGGAAGTGAGGAACAAGCCTTGGAAATAATGGGGGAATGGGTGCAAAGGCCCTGAGGCAGCGCTTGTTTAGCCTAGTGGAGGGGAAGCCCACAGAGAGAAAGTGGGGGTGGGGAGAGAATGGCTGGAGCAGAACGTGGCCTTGTTGACCAAAGACTTCCGACTTTTCACTTGTGTGGTTTAGGAAGCCTTTGGAGAATTCTGAGGAGTAACAGGACCCGATTTATATTTTATTAAAATGTCCCCGGGATTACACTTAGGGGTTGGCTGCCCTAATCTGGATGGGGATGGTCATGGCTTGGACCAGGGTGGCGGCAGTGGTGAAGGTCAGGTTCCGTGAATATCGGCAGGCGCAGCTGCCTGGATTTGCTGTTGGATTGGACCTGAGACGGGGGATTTGGATGTGAGAGAAGTCAAGGGCGACTCCAAGGTGTTTGGACTGAGTAACCGGAAAAATGGAGTCGCCTTTCACTGCAAGACAGATGGTGGTGGGAGGTGTGTTGTGGGTAATGAAGATCCGGAACCTTTGTTCTGGGCACGTTGCGTTTGTGATGCCTGTTATTGGGCATCCGGGTGGATGTGTCACATACGCAGTTGAGTCTGCAAGCTTGAATTCAGGGAAGCAGTCTGGGCTGGAGAGGGGACAAGGGAGCTACCAGGTCATAGGTGCCTGTCAAGCTGTGAGAATAATGACAGACCCAAGGGGGAAATCTGCCAAGTACGAACCTTCCGAACCTTCCAAACGTGTAAGGCGACATTCAGTGGTTTATGAAATTAGGACTTCACGTTTTTATGTAGGATTAGTTTGATTCTTTTTTGAAGGGTGGTGACATTGAAATTTTGCATGGGAATGATTTTAACTCATTCTTAAGTTTTACTTTGTTGTTTGTTTATTTTTGAGAAAGAGTGTGCAAGCTGGGGGGTGGGGGAGGAGATTGAGAAATGAAGCAGCTCCAGGCTCCAAGCTCTCAGCACAGAGCCTGACGCTGGGCTCGAACTCACGAACTGTGAGATCGTGACCTGAGCTGAAGTCGGATGCTTAACTGACTGAGTCACATAAGCTCCCTGCATTTGAAAATTTTAAATCCTGTTTCTCTGAGGACTATTTTTTTCCCCTTAAATGAAAAAGTTGCAGGTTAAAAAAAAATTTGCACTTAATTTTTCCTGTTCTTGGTAACAAGTGTTTTATTTTTTTATTTACAAAAAAAACCTTTATAGTTTAGTAGAGAGCGAGCGAGCGCATGAACGGGGCGGGTGGGGTGGGGGGGGACAGGGGTGGGAGAAAGGGAATCCCAAGCGGGCTCTTTGCTGTCAGCTTGGAGCCCGATCTCATGAATGAGGGGGTCATGACCTGAGCCAAAATCAAGAATTGGAGGCTTACCTGACTGAGCCACCCGAGTGCCCCCAATGTTTTAAATATAAAAACTCCGTTTCAATTTTAAAAGTTTGATTGCGGAGCCTGGCCGACATGCAATTCTTGATCTCAGGGCTGTGAGTTTGAGCCCCATGCTTGGGGCAGAGTTTACTTAAAAACACAAGTAAAAGGAAAAATAAGTTTTGTAATACTTTACTAGTGAATGCTTTACTGGTGAATTCTTTTTTTTTTTCATTGAAATGGTTTTTTTTAAATTTAAAAAAATTTTTTGAATATAACACAATTTATTTTTTGTAACATATGCAATTATTTTCCATGATTTACAGTACAGTAGTTATGATAATACTCCAAACAGAAAAGCAAAGTAAAAAATCAAAACACCAACTTCTGTTTCATGTAATTAGACTTATACAGAAATTAGAAGGTTAAGTAACAACTAGTTAATCACCTAATTTCACAGCTATCTGAAGTGGTGATCGTTATATAGCAGCTTATCTATGATACATTCAACATACATGATACAATTTATTACTTGCCCATAACTTGCCTACAACACTAGTGAATGCTTTAAAAAAATTGATGTTTTGGGGCACCTGGGTGGCTCAGTTGTTAAGTGTCTGACTTTGGCTCAGGTCATAATCTCACGGTTTGTGTTCGAGGCCCGTGTAGGACTCAGTGCTGACAGCTCAGAGTCTGGAGCCTGCTTTGGATTCTGTGTCTCCCCCTCTCTCTGACCCTCCCCTGTTCATGCTCTCTCTGTGTTTCTCAATAGTAAATAAACGTTAAAAGTAAAAAAAATGAAGGTTTATTTTTAAATAAATTATTTATGGATTTTCTAATTGTAAGTTAGTACATCTATGCCCCCGCAGGGTATTACTCAATTAGGTGATGCTACATGTTTTTTTTCTGAGCTTACCTGAAAACTGGTTTTAAGAAATTGTTTACTATCACTTTTTTTTAAATGTTTTTTATTTATTTTTGAGAGACAGAGAGAGACAGTACGAGCAGGGGAGGATCAGAGAGGGAGGGAGACACAGAATCTGAAGCAGGCTCCAGGCTCTGAGCTGTCAGCACAGAGCCTGACACAGGCTTGAACCCACGGACCATGAGATCATGACCTGAGCTGAAGCCGGACGCTTAACCGACTGAGCCACCCAGGCGCCCCACTCTCACTTCAAAACTATTTTACAGGGGCACCTGGGTGGCTAGGTCAGCTAAGCGTCTGACTTCGGCTCAGGTCTGATCTCACGTTCGTGGGCTCGAGCCCCTGTCGGGATCTGTGCAGACAGTCCAGAGCCTGGAGCCTGCTTCAGGTTCTGTGTCTCCCTCTCTCTCTGCTCCTCCCTCTTTTACACTCTGTTTCTCTCTCTCAAAAATAAATAAACATTAAAGAAATTTATAAACAAACACTACTTTACAGTTATTGGGGTGCCTGGGTGGCTCAGTCTGTTAAGTGTCTGACTCTTGATTTCGGCTCAGGTCGTGATCTGTGGTTTGTGGTGTCAAGCCCCTGCGTTGGGCTCTGCGCTGACAGCGTGGCCCTGCTTGGGATCCCCTCCCTCCCCCCTCCCCCCGCCCACTACTCCCCTGCTTGCACATGCATACATGCATGCACGCTCTCTCAGGATAAATAAACTTAAAAAAAAAACCCTATTGTTCAGTTCTCCAATAAAACTTTATTGAAGGTAACAGGAGATCAGCACTAACTCCCATTACTCGTAAATTGTACTAAGTGTCCGTACACATCAGCAGGTAGGAGACTGTGCACCTATGGAATCTACAAGTATTGAAGTTGAATGAGTGTGATTCTTAAAAAGAGGTCATGTGGAAAGTTATATTTATGTACTTATGTTAGGGATTGAGTTGTGAACTGTGAAAATGCGAAACTGTGTATATGTACTTTTTTTAAGGCTCCCTGTGATTTCCTGTTGGTGAATACATTTTGTGTGGCCGCCTTACTCCTCATGAAACCTTATCGCCCATTTTGAGAACTATGCTTAGGGGCACCTGGGCGGCTCAGTCAGGTGAGCATCTGACTCCTGACCGTGGTTCAGATCCTGATCTCTCAGTTGCTGGAATCGAGCCCTGCCCTGGGCTTTGTGCTAACAGCAAAGAGATTCTGTCTCTCCCTCCTTCTCTGCCCCTTTCCCACTTGCCTGCTCTCTCTGTCTCTCTCAAAATAAATAAAAAATATTTTTTAAAATCTTAAAAAAAGAAATATGCTTATGATACAGAAGAAAACAGGAATTTCAGTTGTGGGATTAAGGAAGATGAACAAGAATGATCAAAAGGAATCTTTCCCTTCTTTAAACGAAGCATTCCGTCAAAGGAAATAATCGGAGGTGGAGAAAGCGTGTGGCAGAGCTGCCGCCCTGTGAGGCGCATCGCAAACTGTGCGTTTTTGAGTGGGGGGCATCGAGATGAGTTAATATGCTTGCGCTGGGAATTCTGCCCACAGGAGTGCGCCAAGCATTCCGTCTGGATCTAGGGGGAGAAGGTTAAAATTGCTGTTGAGAAGATGAGCTTCCGGAAAAGGAGGTGCTCCCTGAAGGCCTCTGTTGAGCACATTCCACCGTCGCTTGCCTCCTCGCCTCTGGTGGCCATGCCCCTACTGACAGGACTCTCGTGTGTGTTCACAGCCTGCTGCCTTCCAAAACTCCGCTCGGGTCCCACCTCCTTCTTGAACACAAATTCTGATGTGCCTTTTAATTGTATTACTACTGTTTTTTTAAAGTAAGCTTCGTGCCCAACGTAGGTCTTGAACTCATGATCCTGAGGTCAAGAGTCACATGCTCTACTGACTGAGCCGGTCAGGTGCCCCTGGTGTATTGTAATGAGGTGTTTAATTCCCAAACATTTGGGGAGTGTAGGTAGGTTATTGATTTCTAACTTAATTCCATAGCGGCCAGAGCATATCTTCTGTAAATGTCAGTCTTCTGACATTTCCTAGGACTAATTTTCTGGCCCCACATATGACCTATTTTACTGAATGTTCGTTCCATTTGTACTGGAAAGGCACTATATCCTGCAGCTATAATTTTCTGTAAATGTGACTTAGATCAAGTTGGTTGATAGTGTTTAAAAATCTTCCACATCCTTACTCTTTGCCTATTTAATCTGTACCTTTGCTGAGTTTCTGTGTGGTCTCTTCTTCCACTGAGAGGGGGGTATTAAAAATGAGCAGCTGTAATGATAGATCGCCTCCCCCTTTCAATTCTATTGTGTTTTTTGGCCTTAAGAGCAATTATTAGAAAACAAGGGCTGGGGGCACCTAAGGTTTAACCCAAGAAGCTAGAAAACCCTAGTAATGCACAGTGCCACAGTAAGAGGGCACTAACAATGAAAACAAATCCAGAAACGGAAATGTCGGGGTGTCTGGGGGGCCCAGTAGGTTGAGCATCCAAACTCTTTTTTTAATGTTTATTTTTGAGAGAGAGAGAGCAGGGGATGGGCAGAGAGAGGGAGACACAGAATCTGAAGCAGGCTCCAGGCTCCACGCTGTCAGCACAGAGCCTGACGCCAGGCTTGAACCCATGAACTGTGGAATCATGACCTGAACTGGAGTTGGATGCTTAACCCACTGAGCCACTCAGGTGCTCCAAGCATCCAACTCTTGATTTTGGTTCTGGGGTCGTGGGGTTAAGCCCCAAGTCAGGCTCTGTGCTCAGTGTGGAGCCTGCTTGGGATTCTCTCTCTCTCTCTCTCTCTCTCTCTCTCTCTCTCTGCCCTTCTGCCTCGCTTGTGTGCTCTCTTTCTCTAAGACATACATACATTGTACATACCTACGTAAAACAAATGGAAATGTCAATAAAACCAAGAGCTGATGTGGAAAAAAACCTGTAAAATAGGCAAATCTTTTAGCAAGATCGATGAAGAAAAAGAAGAGGCACAAGCGTGCGGCATTTGGGATGGGAATGTCACCGCAAATGCGCCAGTTTGTTTCATGTATTTGAACCTTGGTTGGGTCACCGACACTATTTCTTTTTTTTGTCTCTGTTGTTACTTTGTTTTTCTAGCTTCTTGAGTTAAATGCTTAGGTTCCCCCCCACCCCCAGTCTTTCTTGTTGTCTGATAATTGCTGTTGATCTGTCTTCAAGATGAAGAACCTTTCTGCACTTTTCCATTGTTAATCTGAAGATTCTCATTTCTGAGCTGGTATTGTTATACCCAAGTTTGTAAAATCACCCCAAAACAAACACCAGAGACTGCTAGGGAGACCGAGTCACACCTGCAAAAGCAAAGGGCCTTCATTACAAGCTTAAGCTCGGCCTCACAGTCTCCACCTGACCCACTGGCCACGTGGAGAGAGCCCTGAACAAAGGCAGGGCAGGGCCTTTTATGCCTTTGGGAGGGGGAGTGACAGGAAATGACGACAGGTGTACAGTGATCCAATCCCTACCCCCCCCCCCATCAATACTGGCAGTTGTGGGAGCCAGTCACACCATCCGGAGCACTGACCAATCAGAGTGGGCCCAGGACGCTCCACATGGGGCGTGACTAGGCCCGCCTCTAGAAAGGTCAAAGGTATCAGCCGGCCTCTCCCGATTGGGCGCCGCAGGAGTTGTCCCTCCTTAATGTGCACCCCTTCAGGAGAAGCTGGTGCCTTCCCCTTTAAGCTGGATCGGACCTGCGGTGGGCGGAGGACCGCCGCCCCTCCCCCCATCGGCGACTGGCTCTGGGATGGCTGGGAAGGCCTGGTGGGAAAGGCTGGATTGGACCTGCGTCCTTACATTCCCCCCTCTTCCTTGTAACTTGACCCAATCCTGGGTCAACTATGTTACCATTTACATGCTCTTTGACAAATGCTATGAACTTATTAGCCAAATGTTGAAATTGGACCAGTGATTCCTCAGGCTTCTGCTGTGCTAGACCAGCCAGCTTCCGGGGTGTGGCTGGAGCAGGGCTGGAGATCTCCGGAGTCAGAGTCTTTTTGAGGATTAGTTCAAGCTGATCATCTGGATCTGGATCACCTCACCAAGTTGAGGGTTCTTCAGAGCTGGCCTTAACTCCAGGGTGATGCCTGAAACTTTAATAGGGGCTGAACTTCTTGTTTATCTGTGAAGTCCACATTTAAGTCTCTTGAAAAGGCGTGACTCCTATTTTAAATATCATCCTCACAGACTAACAAGCCTGAGATCCAACAACAAATATTCAAAGACAACAGAACTAGAGTTACATTCACAGTAGTGCATTGAGTTTTTCTCTCTAAAAAACCTCCTTTATCTGAGATAGCCAAATCAAGACTAATGTATTGGTGGAATACTCACTGTGTTTTTGAATTTTAGATGGTTTGAGTAGAGAGAAAACATAAATGCTCTAGATTACAAACGAATACTTTATAACATTCCTGAATATCACAGATTTCTTAATCTGGGTAAGCAAACACAACAAGAGTGACAAAACTATGATTTCAAAGTGAGTTATACCCATTTGGTAGGGAGAGTTTTGCACTCGATACAGGGCGAAGGGAAGGAGGGCTACCCAGTCTCCGCCAGTCTCTAAGGTCAATTTAGTTAAGGTCTCTTTTAGAGTTCTATTCCTTCTTTCTACTTGTCCTGAACTTTGGGGTCTATATGCACAATGTAATTTCCAATCTGCCCAATGAATTGTGCTATTCCCTGACTTACCCTAGACATGAACACTGGTCCATTATCTGGCCCTATAAACTAAGGAAAACCATACCTTGGCAGGATCTCTTCCAGTAATTTCTTTTCCACAATAGTAGCTGTCTTGTTCTTGGTAGGAGAGGCCTTAGTCCACCCTGAGAAAGTATCTATCCACGTCCTTAACTAAAGATGCCAGTGCAGCCACAGTCCTTAAACAGGGGGGCCATCCGGCAACTATTGTGTCCAAGCGTTTGGACAAGTAGGCCACTAGTCTTTTCCAGGGTACTAGCATCTGGGTCAGCACACCCTTGGCCACCCTTTTACTTTCATCCACAAACAGGTGGAAAGGCTTAGTAATGTCAGGAAGCCCCAGCGCTGGTGCTGACAAGAGAGCTGTTTTTAGAGTTTCAAATGCTTGTTGATGTTCAGGGGTCCATTGAAACTCACTCTTGTCTTTGGTCAGTTCATACAAGGGCTTAGCAATTTTCTGCAAACCCCGCCAACCCCAAGAACTCTCTCATTTGTGTGGGGGTTTTAGGTGGGGGTATGTGGAGGATGGTGACCTTTCTGGCTGGAGACAACCATCTATGTCTATCCTTGAGGATGTATCCCAAATAAGTAACTTGGGGCTTACAATTTGAGCCTTTTTAGCAGAGGCTCTGTATCCCAACTTGCCCAACATCAGGAATAGTTCCCTGAAGGCAGCTTTCTTCAGGGGTGGCTGCAATCAGAAGATCACCAACATAACATCTGGGTTTTCCCTCCGGTACGCACCCAAGTCTTTATGCAGTGCCTCATGGAAGATGGTAGGGGAGTTTTTAAACCCCTGAGGAAGTTGAGTCCAAGTCAGCTGCCCGTGAATGCCAATGTCAGGATCACGCCACTCAAAAGCAGTCATTAGTACCAGGCTTCTTAATAGGGAGCAAAGGAGGGTTCCAGGCAGACTTGCAGGCCCTTAAAACACCCAGGCTTGTGGGTATTTCTGGAGCCACCAGTCATTGTGGGCACCAGGAGTTAGGGGCTCCTTGCAGGCCAAAGTGAATCTGAGCCCTCATTTTTGATAAAAGGTCTCTCCCCAGCAGGGGGTAAGGACAGTCTGGGATAGTCCGTGAATACTGTTCGGTCCCGGTGGCAACCTGGACCCAAGCTTGCTTACTTGAGGCAGGCCCCTTGGCCTCTAATAATACCGAGTGTTGAGCCCCAGTGTCCATCAAGAGGTTAGTTGATTTCCTCTCCACCTTGAGAGATACCCTGGGTTCAGGGAGGGGTTCCGAACCCCGTCCTCCCTAATCACTATCTTCCCCAGCGAATAACACTTTAGGTGTGTTTTTTCTCCTAGGGCAGTCTCTGAGCCAGTGTCCTTCCTCCTTACAATAGGCGCATTGATTCTTACCTATTGGTGTCTTGTGGCGCTCTGGGTCTCTTTCTTGTCCTCTTCTCCCAGCAATTTTCTTTAATTGGTGGTGGCGGTCCTCTGGGTTTGCAGTCAAGACCAGCAACACTCTAGCTCAATGTCTATTTTGTCTTTTTTCTGCCTTTACTTGTTTTTCCTCAGCACTGTCCCTGTTATTGTACACTCTTTCTGCTGTCTCTACTAGATCTCGGAGAGTCTTTTCTCCGAGGCACTCGACTTTTTGTAGCTTTCTCTTAATGTCGGGCGCAGCCTGGTTAATGAAAGCCATTACCACAGTTGACTTATGATCTGCGTGCTCTGGATCGAACGGGGTGAACTGCCTGAAGGCTTCCATCACCCGCTCTAGAAAAGGGGCGGGGCTTTCATCTGCCTCCTGCCTTATATCATACACCCTGGTCAGATTGGTGGGCCTCTTAGCAGCCGCTTTGAGACCTGCCAATAGAGCCTGGCGATAGACCTTGAGGCGCTCCTTACGTTCTCCTGTGTTATAATCCCAATTGGGACGGACAAGGGGAAATCCGGCATCAATGTCAGCAGGGTTTATGGTGGGGACTCCTGTCGGACCAGGAACAAATTTTCGTGCTTCCAGCAGGATCCGTTCTCACTCCTCAGTTGTAAATAGAACCTGTAACGATTGCTGACAATCATCCCAAGTGGGTTGGTGAGTAAAGAGTACAGTTTCTAACAACCCAATGAGGCCCTTGGGTTTTCTGAGTGGGGGGGGGGTGGTGTTGAGATCTCCAATTATATAGGTCAGAAGAGGCAAAGGGCCAATAATGATGAGGCTGGTTTCCTGCCTCGTCTATAGGTCCCATGGCTTGCAAGGGGAACATTGTGGAGTCTGGGGTGGTCCCCCTTCAGCTACGGGTCCCATATGCTGGGCCTCCTTCAACGGAAGGGGATGGAGCAGAGGAAGATGGCTGTGGTGGCAATGGGACATTAGGAGCAGGGTCAGAGGGAGTTGGAGGGGGTCAGTAAGGTGGAGGGGGAAAGAGGAGATCCTCATCCGCTCCTTCCTGCAAAACCGGGTAGGGGGGTGCTGAGGGTGAGGTCATGGTTCGTCTCGGCTTTTCTTCTTCTGGGGTTCGAGTCACCAGAACCTGAGAAGATACTGAAGAGAGAAAAGGTTTCACCCAAATGGGTGGGTTAGTGACCAGGTTCTTCCAGACAACAATGTATGGAATCTGACCCGGATGGCCCCCCATACATTGATAAACTCTTTCTTCTATTGCTTCTTTGTTTGGTGAAAAGTACCCTCAGGGGGCCATAGGCCATGTAGATGTGCAGCATATAGTCATCTTTCCCTTTTCGACATCCATTGATAAGTTGTGAGCTCGAGCCCTAACTTCCTTGAAGTGAAGCAGAACCAGATCTAGTGGCTTTGAGGCGGACTCTCCCATGACATGAGTTCCAACAAAATAAAACAGCACAAAAGACAGGATTAAGCCACAGAACACAAAAATTAGTCAAAAATCCTACTTAGACACACAGCAAACTGATGCACAGGGAATAGATGCACGCACAGCAAACAAATGCAAGAGGGGTCTCACTGCTGCCACCAGTGGAGACCCCAGAAATACCATACTCCAAACAGATAGACGCAAGATGGCTCCCGTGGAACCCCTCAGTCAGGGAGGAACCACCATTTTCCACTTCCATCCCGGTGAGGACTTATACCTTGCCTCCCTTCCGAGGAGGACTTACACAGACAACCACACAGGGAAATACACACAATGGGGTCACACTGCTGCCACCAGTGGAATCCCCAGAAATACGACACTGCAAACAGACAGACCCAAGATGGCTCTGTGGCTAAGCCAAGGGCACCCAGCTTTCCCTTGTGCCACTGATGTCCAGAGAGCCACCAGAATCCTAGCAAGAAGAGATCTACTCCAGTCTCCCCCTGTTCCTAATGGGGTCTCGCCGCGGCACCCAATGAAACCCCCTGTAGGCGAGCCGGCTCTCCGGTCTCCCGGTGGGGTCCTAGACCCCACTCACCTACTCCTTGGGTGGGTGCAGACGTCTCTTGGCACCCACAGCCCCGAGCTTTCCGTGGCATGTCCACCTGGCTCTTTTGAGGCTCACAGAAGTCCTAATGGGGTTGTTTCGGCCACCCCCTGCCTAGGCCCCGTGCACACGGGCCTGCGCACACAAACAAACACAAAAACAGACAAGCAAAAACCTTGCAAGGAAACAAAAAACGAATGCACTCACCCAAAGCTGGGTGCCCTTGGCGATTAGGCCCAACGTGTCAGTGTCCCAGGAGCTCTGGGGCAGGGAGGGGGATTTCCCGGCCAACGCACCAAATGTTGTACCCAAGTTTGTAAAATCACCCCAAAACACCAGAGACTGCTAGGGAGACCGAGTCACGCCTGCAAAAGCAAAGGGCCTTTCTTACAAGCTTAAGCTCGGGCTCACAGCCTCCACCCGACCCGCTGGCCACGTGGAGAGAGCCCCGAAACGGCAGGGCAGGGCTTTTTATGCCTTTGGGAGGGGGAGTGACAGGAAATGATGACAGGTGTACAGTGATCCAATCCCAACCCCCCATCAATACTGGCCGTTGTGGGAGCCAATCACAACATTTGGAATATTGACCAATCAGAGTGGGCCCAGGACCCCCATGTGGGGTGTGACTAGGCCTGCCTCTAGAAAGGTCAAAGGTATTGGCCGGCCTCTCCCGATGGGGCGCTGTGCGCCCCTTCGGGAGAAGCCGGTGCCTTCCTCTTTAAGTACAGGGGAAGGCTGGATCGGACCTGCAGCAGGCGGGGGCGGGGGGGATTGCCCCCGCCCAGCAGACTGGCCGCCGCCGCTGCCGGGCGCATTTCCACCACGGCGGTGCGCCACGACCGGCTCTGGGACCGGCTCTGGGACCGGCTCTGGGATGGCTGGGAAGACCCGGTGGGGAAGGCTGGATCCGACCTGCGTCCTTACAGTATTTTCAATTTTAAAATTTCCATCTGGTTCTTTTAGATTGCATTTTCCACTGAGATTCGCCATCTTCTTGCTTGTTAGGCCCATCTTTGCCTCCAAATTCTTTTTAAAATGTTTATTTATTTGAGAGAGAGAGATAGCGTGAGTGGGGGAGGGGCGGAGAGAGAGGGAGACACAGTACTGAGCTGTCAGTACAGAGCCCTACGCGGGGCTCGAACTCACCAGTCGTGAGATCATGACCTGAGCCAAAGTCGGACACTTAACTGACTGAGCCCCCATGTGCCCCTGCCTCCAAATTCTTAAAGGTAATTTGTAATAAAGAATTGTTTGCTAATAAGTGTCTGGGTAATCTTGGGGTCTCTGTTTATTGATTGCTGTTTCTTCTACGATGTGAGTCAACATTTTCATGTTCTTTGCATGTTTAATGGTTTTTTTGTTGATGTGTCACGTATGTGGATGCCACACCGCAGGGATTCCAGATCTTGTTGTCCTTTTTTTTTAGTGTTTTATTTATTTTTGAGACACAGAGAGGCAGAGCATGAGCGGGGAGGGGCAGAGAGAGAGGGAAACACAGAATCTGAAGCAGGCTCCAGGCTCTGAGCCGTCAGCACAGAGCCTGACGCGGGGCTTGAACACACAAACGTGCGATCATGACCTGAGCCGAAGCCGGATGCTTAGCCGACTGAGCCACCCAGGTGCCCCAGATCTTGTTGTCTTATTCTAGAGAGGCTTCTGGTGTTTTCTAACCTGCAGCAGTTACTCGTCTGTTCTTTTGACCCTGTCTTGCCTGGTTTTATGCTTTGTGGGAGTGAGTCAGCTTTGGATTCACTCCTGGTCCCGAGGCCCTCTCTCCGGGGCGTCCTTTAGACTTCCTGCTTGGCCTTCCTGGGATGTCAGGTAAGGGACCGAGGTGCTCAGCAGGGCCTCACCCCTGCTCAGCTCGCGCCCTCACAGCCAGGGCTGTCTGTTACGCCTTCTAGACGCTCACCGTGCGTGTGTGCTGCCCAGCTCTCTGCTGGGGACCCAGGGGGCACCTCCCTCCTCTTCTGCACCCCGACCCCCTGCACCCCCTCCTGCGATCTGTCCTGCCCTCCACGTCCTAGGCGCCTCCGCACGCTCGAACCCTGGTCTCCGCTTCCTCACCTCCAGGAGACTGTGGCTCTCTGGGCACCTGCTCCCTGCGCTGAGGCTGGGAAAGGGCCCCAGGGCAGGCAGCTCCCCTTGTGGTTTTCTCTCCTCCCTGGGATCACCGTCCTGCCTGGCGCCTGTTGTTGAACGGTTCAAATATTCGCTTAGGGCAGAGGATGTCTGAAGGGCGAGTTCCAGTGCTTTCCATCCTTGACAGACTTCGATACCGTCACTGTTGAAAGCGCTAGCTTTTCTGGTGGTCGTGCGGCGCTGTCTCCTTCAGGCCTTGAGTCACTGGCTTCTTTGAGGACTCCTGAAACGAAGCACCTTTCCACATGCTTATGGGCCATGTGGGTGTTAGACACACATATCGCGTGTGTAAGTGTGTGCGCAAATTGGTGGATGTGCCTGCATGTGTGTGTGACCTGTCAGTTCACCTCTTCTGCCCATTTTTCTAATTTCTTATTTGTAGGAGTTATTTATATATTCTCAATATAGGTCTTTTGTTGGATACATTTACTGCTAATGTTGAGTCACACTCTGGTTTGCCTTTTCACTCTCTGAATGGTATCTTCGATGAGCCAACGCTTTACATTTTAATGTAGTTCAGTTTAACAATTTTTTTCTTTAGCTTGGTGCTTTCTTTGTTTTAATGTTTATTTAGGTTTTGAGAGCGAGAGAGAGAGAGAGCATGAATAGGGAGGATCAGAGAGAGAGGGAGACACAGAATCCGAAGCAGGCTCCAGGCTCTGAGCTGTCAGCACAGAGCCTGATGCGGGATTCGAACTCACGAACCGTGAGATCATGACCTGAGCTGAAGTTGGAGGCATAACCAACTGAGCCACTCAGGTGCCCCAACTTGGTGCTTTTTTATGGCCTGTGTAAGATATTGTCATCTACCCCAAAGTCATGAAGAAGTTTTGTTTTAGTTAAGTTTTTATTTTAATTCCAGTGTAGTTAACATACAGTGCAATATTAGTTTCTGATTTCATGAAGAAGTTTTATTCCATGACCTTTTACTTGGAATTGATTTTTCTTTTTCTTTTAAGATTTTATTTATTTATTTGTTTGTTTGTTTTGAGAGTGAGAGAGAGAGCAAGTTGGGAAGGGTTAGAATCTCAAGCAGGCTCCGCACCTGACACGGGGCCAGAACCCAGGAACTGTGAGATCATGCCCTGAGCCGAAATCAAGAGGTGGACACTTCACTGACTGACATACCCAGGCACCCCAAGATTTTATTTTTTAGGTAATCTCTACCCCGATGTGGGGCTCGAACTCACAACCCCAAGATCAAGAGTTGCACGCCCCACGAGCCGAGCCAGCCAGGCGCCCCAGAATGGGTTTTTCTGTGTTGGGTGATGGTTTATTTATATTTTTTCCACACTGGCTGGTTCTGTAATTGAAGAACGCAGTCGCTGCTGCGTAGACCTGGTGCCTGTCTGCGCGTGACTGGGAGCTCCTTGCTCTGTCCGCTGGTTCTCTCTTTCCTGTCCCGGCACCAGGGCCATCCTGTCTTAAACACGCTTTAACATAAGTCTTCGTGTCTCAGAGAGGCGCACCTCCAGCTGTTCTCCAAGACTGTCTTGGCTTTTCCTGCTCCTTTGTATTTACAAATACATTTTAGAATCGGTTTATCAATTTCCTGCTCAAACAAAAGCCCTCGGGAGGATTTTCTACCAGGATTACACTAAAGCTATAGATTACTCTGATCCTGGGAATAAATCATGGAACATAAGGAATTCTGATTGATGAAAGCAGGCCACTTTAGGAGATATTTTTCCCCGTATTAATCATAAAGGCTGAGTGATTTCTAGAAATTGGTGAAGACTTCAAAACATGAGCTTATTCCAGATTCACCTTTCTGTGTGGGTTTTGTTTTTAATTGTATTTTTCTTTGACACTTCATGGTTCCTTGATGGTGAAGACCATGTTTATACATCTTAATGGGTCCAGCACTTGTTTATTTATATATAGATTTAACATTTTAAAATTATTATTTTATTTTTGAGAGACAGAGAGAGACAGTGCAAGCGGCGGGGGCGGGGGGGGGGCCCAGAGACAGAAGGAGACACAGAATCCGAAGACAGGTTCCAGCACAGAGCTGTCTGAACTGTCAGCACAGAGCCCAACGCAGGGCTCGAACCCACAAACCATGAGATCATGACCTGAGCCAAAATCAGATGCTCAACTGACTGAGCCACTCAGGTGCCCCTAACATTTTAAAATTAAAATATTAGTATTTTCAATATTTTTAATTGTATATTTTGTGAATTTAATATTATGAAATACTTTGATAAACATATATATTTAATATATATATTTTAAATGTTTATTTGCTTATTTTGAGAGAGAGAGAGAGAGAGAGAGAGAGAGAGAGAGAGAGAGTATGCGCCAGCAGGGGAGGGGCAGAGAGAGGGAGACAGAGAATCCCAAGCAGGCTCTATGCTGTCAGTGCAGAGTCCGACGTGGAGCTCGAACTCATGAACCGTGAGATCATGACCTGAGCTGAAATCAGGAGTCAGACACGTAGCCAGCTGAGCCGCTCAGGCGCCCCCTGCATTATATTTTTTACAGACTAGATGCTCAGTAAATGTGGAATTGGGTCTCATTGATTGTCTCAGCGCCCGCTCCGTGTCAGGTACTGGCAATCCGAGGCTGTACCGCAGACTAGCCCTGGAACAAGGGGGCACGATACTGGCCAACAAAAGGCTCCTTGTGCCCCGTCCACAATCCTAAGGCCCACCATTGGCCATCTGTTGGGGAAAATGGTTACCGCCTGTGACTCAGCAGCGTAGGGGGAGGTCCAGCAAATGGGCCAGTGCCAGGGGGCACCTGTTCACCTCGACCACGCCGGCTAAGCAGCGAGGAGCCCCTTTTGGAGCCACAGCAGCGTCTTGTCTTTCATTTCTCATCTTTTTTTTTATGTCTGGGGCTGCTCGTGGCCACTAACTGGGTCTGGAAATACAGTACGGGGGTATTGCCCTGAATTTTTAGTCCTACCTAACCTACTAATTGGAACCCGCACTTCACGGATTTTATTTCTGCTACTTGCAGCGTTAGGAAAGAACAGTAGCCAACTCAGTATCAAGAAAGTAGGCAACAAAACAAACAGCAGCAGCATCTTCCCTGGCGCTGGATGGACTCAGCATAGACTCCTGTGCTTTCTACTTCCGCAGCGTCGGATGCCAGTTCCTGGTTTTGTTGGTGATTCGGCAGCATCCCCGATGACAGGGTGTCTGTCTCTTGTGGACGGGAAGATTTAACTATTTTCAAAGCACTAGTTTTCGATCTATGGTGCAGGTCGCGTAGACATTACTCCTGGTTTCCAGTAGAGAAAGCTGTGGTTCAGACGGTTTCAAAGTGTTTTTAGGATTACATGGCTGATTTGTTACAGAGCTGAGGGTTGAAATCAAGTACTTCTTGATAGCTTGAGTATTTTTTTCTACCAGAAACATTGCTTTCTGAAGATGAACTCATCCTTTTGAAAATGTTCACAACACTGAAATGTGAGGTGGAGGTGTTAGAGTTTATTTTGATAGAAATTTTGGGGCGCCTGGGTGGCTCAGTCATTTGGGCGCCTGACTTTGTCTCAGGTCGTGATCTTGCGGTCTGTGGGTTCGAGCCCCACATCAGGCTCTGTGTTGACAGCTCAGAGCTTGGAGCCTGCTTCTGATTCTGTGTATCCCTCTCTCTGCCCGTTGCCTGCTTGACTCATGCTTTCGCGCTCTCTCTCTCTCTCTCTCTCTCTCTCTCTCAAAAATAAATAAACATTAAGAAAATTAAAAAAAGAAATTTTACTTCTTCACCTTTTCGTGGGCTATGATTTTGACACTGACTCACATGATGAATGCACACCAATTACACAGTCTAGGAGCCATGACATTGCACCTGGTATACGCTTGATTCTAGGGGCTGGAAAGGACCTGGAGGCCAGGTACTTCTCTGTGCTTAGGGGCAGGTCCCCACACTGCTTGGGCGGCTGCTCTGTGACATGTGAGTGCTAGTTGTGGGTGCTGCCCGGCTCCCACAGAGGCCATGGCCACCTGGTGGTAGAGGGAAGAGAACAGGAATACGAGTGGCCCCGCGGGAGTGCAGGCACTGGCCAGGCCAGGCTGGGGGTGTGTATACACAGAGGGGTGCGGGGTGCAGGCCCTCGCCTGTCCTCAGCTGTTTACCATCCGGGTCGCAGAAAAACAAGAGCAAATAAGAAAACTGGAGGGAAAAGGAAATCGGATGCGGGCCTAGGGGAAGGGACAAGGTGGGCTGGTTGGGACCGGTGCCACCAGCTGCTTGCCGGGCACGGCCCGGGGCCGCGGGGGCTGCGCTGGGCCTGGCCGCCTCCATGAGCCCTTCACAGACCCGGTGCCAAGAGAGGGGAGCAGGGCCCCTGGCCCTGCGGCCCTGGGCCTCTGGTGTGGGCGGGGCTCGCTCCTGGACCTGCCCGGGGGTGCGTCTGTGTGTGTCCTGCTCCTCCCTGGTTTTGGCTAAACTCCCAGGATGGCTGTTGGCGAAGAGCACGGGGTCCTTCTCGCCGCCTGACGCTCGTGCCTCCGCTGCCGGGCTTGTCCCTGTTGCACGCGGGCTGGGCAGGGAGTCACATGGGATGCGCCCTTGGCTTCTCGGCCGTTCTCCTGGCGCACTTCTCAGAAGTCCTGCCGGCTACGTTGAAAACTGTTTCTCCGTGGGCTGGGATGTTCAACCAAACGCTTCCGTCTCATCTGAAGCGCCTTAGAAAACCTGAAGCTGCCTGACTCACAGCTGGTGGGTCGCATATAAAGAACCCATCTTAGCACCAAGGATTGCTGTGTATTCCGTAAGCTTCCATGGCTGCCGTTCGAGTGCTTTCTCTGCGCCAGGCCCTGTGCCGAGCCCTTGGAGTGTTATCTTTGAAAGTCCCAAATAATGCCAGAGCCTGTCTACTCACCTGCAGTCCAGGGCTGGGGTTCCGCAGCTTAAAACCCTCGGGGGGTTCCCATCAGGTGGCGCAACAGCTCCTGTTTTTGTCAGCAGTCATGTGCGCTTGCCCCTGATAATTTTTTGGGCAAACATTTCATTCCTGGATATATATTTGCCAAAGTGGGGTTTGCAGTGGTGGACTTGGATGTTTTTCAGCTGTTTGCTTCTCCGGAGACAAAGTAGGCAAGGAGGAAAGGTGGGGCGGGGAGGAGGGTTCTAGACCTTTTAATTGTCTGCCGTGCAGGTAGTTTTATGCTGGCCTGCCTAATGGGGCTCTTTTGATTTGTAGTTTTCTGTAGAAAGAAAAAAACCAACAACCCTCAAACAATAGTGAAGCCCTTGAGACCTTGTTTCTACCTTCCTCATTTCTGCCTGCATAGTCTGGCTTCTGATAGGAAATGGAGATGCCCAGAGTGTGGGGAAAATGACTTTCGCGTTTAGGTTTCTTTCATTTTTTAATTTTTATTTAACATTTATTCATTTTTAAGAGACAGAGAGTGAGTGGGGGAGGTGCAGAGAGAGAGAGAGAGGGAGACACAGAATCCAAGGCAGGCTCCAGGCTCTGAGCTGTCAGCACAGAGCCCGACGCGGGGCTCGAACCCACGGATTGTGAGATCGTGACCTGAGCCGAAGTCAGACGCTTAACCGACCTAGCCGGCCAGGCGCCCCTCACATTTAGATTTTTTATTCCAAAGTTCTTTGCATCATATTTCAGCCTAACTTGTTGTGATAACCCATCTTTGTTCTTGTTCTTTGAAATGCATGTGGAAAAATGTAGATAAGTGTGGAGGTTTGTCATGTTTGGTCTCATGAAACTCCAGAATTGTCTGTGATTATTGAATTCCTGCTTGTTTGGTTGTGGCTAAAATTCTGTGTTTATTATTTATTTATTTATGTTTAGAATTTTTTTCTAATTTTTAAATTTATTTTTGAGAGACAGAGAGACAGTGCAAGCAGGGGAGGGTCAGAGAGAGAGGGAGACACAGAATCTGAAGCAGGCTCCAGGCTCTGAGCTAGCTGTCAGCACAGAGCCTGATACGGGGCTCAAACCCACGAACCGTGAGATCAAGACCTGAGCCGAAGCCAGACGCTTAACCGACTGAGCCACCCAGGCGCCCCTAAAAGTCTATGCTTAAAAGAGTAGAATTTGTTACTACTCCCCGCAAATTGAAGATTAGGTAAAGAAATAAAGTGGGTTGGAAAAGTAAGGCCTGACCGTGCGGCATGCAGGTGAAAAGCACACCTTCCCAGAGATGCAAATACGGGCTCTGGGATGTTTAGGAGTTTTGTTCTTTGACCATGTCTGCCTCTGTGTCTGTCTCCTAGTCAGACAGGGAGGCGGGTGACATTGAAATCTTGGTTTGAGCTGAATTCAGGTCCAGGCTGACCGGTTACCAGCCGTGTAACTATAGACCCCAGCATGTACGTGGTAGGTGCTAGTTGAGTGTGACCTCTGTACGTTGTGAGGTTTGGGACTATAGCAAGTTCTTCTTTTTTCTTTTTTAATGTTTACTTACTTCTTTTGAGAGAGAGAGAGAGAAAGAGAGAGAGCGAGCGCTAGCAAGCGCGGGATGGAGGGGGGCAGAGAGAGAATCCCAAGCACTGTCAGCGCAGAGCCTGCCATGGGGCTTGATCTCACGAACTGTGACATCATGACCTGAGGGGACGTCTGTCACTTAACCGACTGAGCCCCTGGTGCCCCTCTAGCATGTCTTTTTCCCTGGAGTCTTTGGGTCTTCATTTGCAAAATGGGCATCGTAGTTTTTTACTCGAGTTACTATTACTGAGAGAGTGGAATGGGATCATAAATTAAAAATGCCTAACAGTGCCTGGCACTTGGTTCGCTCCTAACAAATAGCAATTATTGCTATTATTGCTTATAATTCTGAAATAATGTGTCCGTCAGTGATAAGGAGCAAGCCCAAGAGGATTAACCCAGAGAAAGATTAAGAAATAAATTCTAGGGGCACCTGGGTGGCTCGGTCGGTTAAGTGTCTGACTTGGGCTCAGGTCATGATCTCACGGTTCGTGGGTTCGAGCCCCACGTCAGGCTCTGTGCTGACAGCTCACAGCCTGGAGCCTGCTTCGGATTCTGTGTCCCCCTCTCTCTCTGACCCTCCCCTGCTTGCGCTGCCTCTCTCTGTTTCTCAAAAATAAATAAATTTAAAAAAAGAATATTCTAGAGAAAACCGCTATTGAAACTGGATGCATTTTTGAAAAAGACCCCCTTCGGGTGGTTGGAAGCGGTGAGCTGTAGAGCTCTTTCCCTCCGTGTGGCACGAAGTCGGCCCTTGGGGTCCCCTGAGGGTTTCGGGGCGGTTGGGGCCGTCAGGCCGTTCTTGCTGTGAGAGGCAGCATCCCCCGACCAGGGAGCTCTTCTTCACTCCCCCAGGCGCCGTCTTGTTTCTCCGGGACAGTCACCTCATCCTCAAGTCTCCTGCTTCTTGTTTAGCACGCTTCATTCCTTGGGCTCTTTTCTTCCTCAGAGTCCACATAGGACTTATCGGTGCATCTGGAGGGAAGACAGGTTGGTAGAGCCCCTTTGGTCTGCCGTGCATTGCGGTTAGTCTGCTGGGGGCAGGTGCTGGGGTTTTTGCGTGTGTCGACCCGACCGAGAATTACCCGTTACACTTGATGTTCCCGGTCACGGGGATTTATGGGACACACAGAAACCTAAGAAATTGACGGGTCCGTAGCATTTGCATTTTTTCGTTATGTTGTTGTGATGGATAACTCATGACGGATCATGCTCTTCGTGACTTTCTGGGACTCTGTCAACTTAAAGGAACTGCTAGGAATTTAGAGTAAACCTTGTGCTCTTATGCCCCCCTCCCCCACTGGCCCCACCCCCACTCCCGGGCCAGCACTGACCTGTTCTTGTCAGTGTTTCGGCTTTTTGAGAATGTCCCATAAATGGAACCATCCAGTATGGAACCTTTTCTGACCGCTTCTTTCATGGCGTCTGACACCTTTGAGGTCCCTGCAAACATGGCAATAGCCCGTTCCTTTTCACTGCCCAGCGGTATCCTCTTGTGGACACACCGTAACCCGTGCATTCGTGCATCTGCGGAGGGACATTTGGATTGTTTCCTGTTCTTGGTGATTATGAATAGAATGGCTGTCAACTTTGGGTACAGTTTTTGTAGGAACATAAATTTTCAGCTTACTTAGCGTATTGGTTTCCTGTGGCTGCTGTAACAAATCGCCACAAACTGGGTAGCTTAAAACAACAGAAGTTTCTTGTCCGCTGTTCTGGAAGCCAGAAGTCTGGTGTCAGCAGGGCTCGCTTGCTCCAGAGGCCCCAGGGAAGGACCCCTTCCTTGGCCTCTGCAGCTTCTGGAGGCCACCGGCGTTCCTTGGCCCATGCCCCCTCACCCCCTGCCCCTCCACACCCTCATTTCCATTGTTCCTCTCCTCCTCCTGCCATGCAGTTAGCTGTCCCTTCGCCTCCCTTTTATAAGGACCCTTGTGATTACATTTAGGGCCCATCAGATAATTTAGGAAAATCCGCCCAGCCCAAGATCCTTAGTTTAGTCACGTCTTCAAAGACCCTTTTTTGCTATGTAAGATCACCCAGGTTCCCGGGAGTAAGTTGTAGGTTATCTTTTTGACAACTTTTTTCTCAGCCTACCACAGGCAATGAGAGACTGGGCATGGCTAGTATAGGGTCACGTGGTAAGTGTATATTTAATTTTATTAGACACTGCCACACAGGGGGCACCTGGGCGGCTCGGTCATTTGAGCATCTGACTTCAGTTCAGGTCATGATCTCGCACTCCATGGGTTCGAGTCCTGCATTGGGCTCTGTGCTCACAGCTCGGAGCCTGGAGCCTGCTTCCGATTCTGTGTCTCCCTCTCTGCTTCTCCCCTGCTCGCACTCTGTTTCTCTCTGTCTCAAAGCATAAGACAGAGCATGAGAGGGGGAGGGGCAGAGAGAGAGGGAGACACAGAATCAGAAGTAGGCTCCAGGCTCTGAGCTAGCTGTCAGTACAGAGCCCGATGTGGGGCTCGAACCCACAAACGTGAGATCGTGACCTGAGCTGAAGTTGGAGGTTTAACCGACTGAGCCACCCAGGCGCCCGTCTCAGTATTTTTTAAATTGCAGCCGTTCTAGGGTGGTATCTCATTATTGTTTTAATTTGCATTTCGCTGATGGCTAATGATGTTGAGCATCTTTTCACGTGAAGACCTCATACTTTCTAGTTTTCCTTCCCACTGCCTCCTAAGTATGAGGAGGAACAGAGTGGACCGAAATAGCCGAAGGAAGGAGGAGCATTACTGTCTCAGCGTCCTGGTGCCCCTTTTGAAATAGATTTCAGGCAATAACCATTTACTTTCTCTTGAAGCTGTGGTTTGCAGTGATGATCCACTCGGCCCAGCACCCCAGCCCCTGCTGCTTGAGCTCCTACCGGGCTGTGAAGGGGAGTTAGTGATCCGAGAATCACACCCTCAGGGCGGGAAGGCGGGGCTGAGTAGAATAAATGGTGCAAAATATGTGACGTATCCTGGGTGACATTCAGAAGTGTGGGATCGCAACGCTGTCCACCTGAAACTAATAGACTACTGTGTGTCAACTATACCGGAATGGAAATCAAGTAAGAAATAAAATGATCCCTTTCCCATTAAAAAAAATACGACATTTGGAGTTAGATATGTCAATAGTACCCGGCTTCAGTCTCTGGACATTGACAAGCCATGATTTAAAACAGCAGGCTTACACGGCATTGCCTTGCTCACCTGGGAGTGTCCACCTCCTCCCCAAAGGCTGCCGGGCTTTCCCTTCCTGCTGTGCTAGGTCGCTGTTCCTGGTGTGGGCGTTAGAGCATTTGCCGTTTGTAAATATTTGCTTCTAGCGCGGGTGCTGGCCCTGCAGGCCACGTGCTCTTGGAGAAGGCCCTTAGCCGATAGGATAGGACCGAGCCTGGTGTCTCCGTCCTCAGAGGTGCTGATGGTCCTCTCTGCTCCTTCCCGGGGTGCGGTGGGGGGTGGGGGTGAGCTAATGCCTGCAAGGGAGCGTGGGACACTGTAAACCGCACGGATGTATGATGGCGACGGTGGTTTCATGAAATGGTTCCCTTGCCTTCCTGATAGGAGACACCAGCTCCCTGTGTGAAGGCTAGTGCTTGCGGAGCGGTCTCTCAGTTACTTAGAAAACATATATCGCCAGGTAAATTTGAATACTTAGAGGTTGGCTGGCAAAGGCTTTTTCGTTACTGACTTTTTCAATTTATTTCTTCTAGATTTTGACAGTTGAGGAGGAGGGGTAAAATAAAGAGGGGAAACACTCCTACCCGTAACATGTGCCTTTTTCTTTGAAGCTGCTCTTTCGGTGGGATTCGGGGGTGGCGGCGGAGTGCGGACAGAATGGGGAAGAGGCTTTGTCCTTTGTTCAGACAGGTTCAGAAACATGCAGGGGGCGCCTGGGTGGCTCAGCGGGTTAAGTGTCCGACTCCTGATTTTGGTTCAGGTCATGATCTGAACAGCTGTGAGCTGGAGCCCCATGTCAGGCTCTGCGTTGGGCATGGAGCCTGCTTGAGATTCCCTCTCTCGCCTCTCCCCCTGCCCCGCCCCTGCTTGCATGCAAGGGAACACATGCACGCGCTCTGTCTCTCTCTCTCAAAAAAAAAAACCCACACCAATAATAAATAGAAAAAAATAAGAAACGTGTAAAACACAATCATATAATATTTAAGACTACGTAAGTGGTATAATCCTGTACACATCCTTTTGAAGCTTGCTTTTTTCATTCAGCGTTGTTTTTAAGATTACCTGTGTCAATGCCTATAGATTTGGGTCCTCATCACTGCTGTGTGGCGCTCTGGAATGCGGTTCAGGCATAGTTCATCCCTTGTCCCACTTAGGGCCAGCCTGGTGACTTCCACCTTTCCCATGGTGACAAACAGCGACACGCTGAGCATGTGAGAGGGCCCCAGGGCAGTGGGCGGGGCTCTGCGGCGCTGATACACAGCCGGCAGACCCCAGTTGCTTAACCAGGACGGTGCTTACCCAGGCAGGCCCGGCTGAGGGGCGCTCCGCCCCACCCCGTTTCTCGGGGACCCAGACTGACGGCGGCCCCAACGCCTGTGCGTGCATCCCTGGGGAGCACCGCCTGCCTGGTCCTGCACATGAGCCGTGAGAACTCGGAGTTCTCCTGCCAGGAAGGGACTCGCGGTCACTTCCGGTTCCAGCCGGCGCCCAGAACTGGGTGCAAGGTCTCACCTCGCTGTAAGAGGCCTTGGAATGCCGCCCTCCGTGTGTTCAGGAAGGGCAAGGGCCACCAACTGCTTGCGGGCTCTAGTAATTTCTGCCTCAGGCAGATCTGTGCAAGAGCAGCCCTGTGCTCTCCACGTCACACTGTGTGTCTAGCACACCGCGTACAACTGCTCCCCAAGCCCCCCCGAGGGGCAACCGGTTCTCCCCCAAGTTAGGGCGCCCCTCAGTCCTAAATCACAGCTTCATTGTGGGTTAGAGGCTTTTTTTTTAGAAACATTAATAAAGCAGAAGGTGTCTCTCTGTCTCTCAAGAATAATATTAAAAGAATAAATAAGTAAAATGGATGAAACTATCCCCCCTATGTCTTGGGATCTGTACAACAGTTAACTTATTTTTAAAAACGTAGAACATTTTTTTTTGCTGGTCTGGGTTTAGTTACAGAGACAGGAACCCGCAGTAGCTCATTTTAAGGGGGAGGACTTTTTTTTTTATTTAAAAAAAAACTTTTTAATATTTATTTTTGAGAGAGAAAGAGAAACAGAGCATGAGCAGGGGAGGGGCAGAGAGAGAGGGAGACAATTGGAAGCAGGCTCCAGGCTCTGAGCGGTCAGCACAGAGCCCGATGCGGGGCTCGAACTCAACAGACCCCAAGATCATGACCTGAGCCGAAGTCGGACGCTTAACCAACTGGGCCACCCAGGCGCCCCTTCACTTCCTCCTCTTTAAAATGTGATACAACGGGGGCGCCTGGGTGGCTCAGTTGGTTAAGTGTCCGAGTTCGGCTCAGGTCAGGATCTCGCGGTTCACGGGTTTGAGCCCCGCGTCGGGCTCTGTGCTGACCGCTTGGAGCCTGGAGCCTGCTTTGGACTCTGTGCCTCCCTCTCTCTCAGCCCGTCCCCCACTTGTGCTCCATCTCTGTCTCTCAAAAATAAATCAACATTAAAAAAATAAGTAAAACGGGATAAAGCCTGTCCCCTCGGGCCGTGATGAGGGTGCAGCCTAGAGCGCATGTTTCGTGGTGCCTGCTCGGTTGCCGGCCTCGGGGTGACAGTCAGTAACTGGTAGTTGCTTCCGTTCATTCCTTCATTCTTCCGAAGGCGGCGGCTAAGGCGAAAACTGCAGTGTCCCGCCACCCGTTAGGAGCGCCACCTGGTAACGCCTTCTATCTGTGATCTAGAAGTTTGCTTAGTATTTCCTCTGCTCTCCCTGCGCCCTGCGCCCAGCACTGGGGCGTCTGTCACGCTGGGTGGCAGTTGCCCGTCCCTCCCTTTTACATGGCTTTAGGGCAGAGATTGTACTGTGGTGCCTGTTACATGGTAGGTATTCCGTAAACGTTTATTGAATGAGCACGTGAGTGTTCTGGGCAATTTTTTAGCTCGGAGGAAAGACTACGGGAAGACATGTTAGCTGCCTGAAATTTAAAAAAAACCCTTTTTAAGTTTATTGATTTAAACTGAGCCGAGATCAAGAGTCGGATGCTTGACCCCCCGCGCCCCCCAGGCGCCCTGCCTGAAAATATTTAAAGGATGCTTCCTGTAAAGGAAGTGAGGAGTGGGGAGTAGTGGGTGGAAGCCCCCCAGTGAGGGGCATTTGGGCTTGGTGCGGAACGCGCCTTCCACAGTGGGAGCCGTCCAGCCACGGGTGGGTGCCCTGGAAGGCGGGGAGGCCTCTACCCTGGGGACGCGTAAGAGGACGCAGACAGGGAGAGAAAGATGGCGTTCGAACTCTTTGGACACTCTCGGGACACTTCCTTCTCTGTGTGCCTTTATCAAACATACTCTGATAATCCCGGAGAGACCTGACCTAGCCAGGGAGGGTATCTTCAGGTGGGAAAGGGCAAAGTATACTAGGAAGTTTCGCTGGAATATTCACAGGAGTATGTGGATTGAGGCACCTTGAGCGCCAAGGCAAAGATTTTGGAAATACTTGGTGGGCTGTGGGAGTTCTAGATAGTTCCCAGTAGGTTGTTAGCACCACAAAAATATTCCCAGTACTTAGAGTAATGGTTGGCACATAGTAGGTGTTCAGTAAATATGTGTTTTTTTAGAATTTTATTTATTTTGAGAGAAAGAGAGAGAGGAGAGAGAGAGTGAGAGAGAGCGAGAGCACAAGTTGGGGAGGGGCAGAGAGAGAGAAGGAGAGCGAGAATCCCAGGCAGGCTTCGTGCTGTCAGCCCAGAGCCCGACTCAGGGCTCGATCTCGCAGACTGTAAGATCATGACCCGAACCGAAACCAAGAGTCAGGTGCTCAGCTGCGTAAGCCACTCAGGTGCCCCTCAATAAATATTTGTTGAAAGAACTTGTTGAAAGGTCATGGCTTTGATTTGGAAAACTAATCTGACACTTGAGTTTAGGCTGGGCTTGGAAGGGAGGACCCTTGAGGGGGTAAGGAGAGCCTGACGGGCGGGGGAGGACGCCAAGAGCCTCCTGGTTGTGGGGTTGACTGGTCGCCGGGCAGAGAGGGGAAGAGACAAAGATGATCCCTTGAACTTCAGTCTGGTGGCCGGACATGGCAGCGACAGGCCCAGACACGGGCACGTCCTCGGACCTCTTACTTAAGTGGAAGGTAAGGCGTTCGGTTCTGGACGCGCTCCAGTAACGAGACTGGGTCTGAGCCTCCATCCGCGCTTCCCCACAGTGATTTGTGGGTCACCACTCAGCACTTATTCACAGGTCACTTGGGGTTCTCACCATGACTGGGAAGTCCGGGTCTCTGGAGAGAATCAGCCATAACGGTCAGAACGACTTCCTGGGAGGACCCAACTTCCTGGGGGCGTCCTCCGTAGGACACCTCCCTTCCCGTGGTTTTCCTGTCGGGCCATGAGTGTTTGGGGTGTTAGCTCTAACAGTGTGTCAATTCGGAGACCCTTATTTGGGGGGGGGGGCCAAAACCAGAGCTCTGTTTTCTGGAGATGCCACTGCCCACCCTGCAGCTCCGTTGCCGGGGCTCCTGGGGCTGGTGGAAGTTCTGGAAGGAACTGTGGCTGTCTGCATCAACCCCAGCGCCAGAGGCCTCGGCCTGACTGCGGCCCTCCCCGGTCTCCGGAGATCTGGTCCGTGACCTGCTTGCTGTCTGTGCAGGTCTGCTCCGGCCGAGAGGGCGCTGACCCGGGAGGACAGGGTTGTCCAGGCTCCGTGCCGCCCAGGAGCCTCCTTGGACGGAAGGAACTCTCTTTAGTATCAGGAGTTGTCGGAGCAGAAAAGACTGCATCCCGCTTCTCGTTTTTCGAAGGCAACTTGTAAGGCATCGTCTCCTGGTCTGCAAGCTGTGTCGCCTCTCAGGGGAGTCGGGTCTCCGTGAGCGGAGCGGCCCCCACTTTTCCCGTAAAGAGGATGGGGACCGGGGAGCCACAGCTCATCAGGTGGATGCTTCTCTCTGCCGCCTGCTTCAGGCGGGTGCTCCTTTCCACAAGCGGCTGAATTTGGGAGGTTTTGTGTGTCTTCGCTTTCCCGTCCCCTGATCTCTGTACACACCAGGCTGGCCCCGAACCTTCCCGACTCTGTTCTCCTGGAGAGAGCCCTTCCGGGCTTTCTGCACCCGGGTGGAGATCGGAATTATTTGGTCAAAGGAAAGGTAGACCTTTACCTCGGCCTTCCCACAGAGTCGGAGGACTCGGCGGGCCACTTAACTCTCCGCAGCGTAAACCGTTTTACATCTTCAGACACAACCCAGGTTTGGCATCTTTTGCAGCTGTAATTTGCATCGCTGTGGAAATGGGAGTTTTTCGCTTTCAGGCCATTGACATATATTTTGCTTCCACCTCTTCTCTTCACCCTCGGGGATTGTCTTGCCAGTGTCTCAGGCCGCCCGACAGCATTTGCTTAGAAAGAGGAGTCGCGGCTTGTGGGCAGCGGGGGAAGGGGCTGTTTCTGTTGCTACTACTTGCCGAATTCTCCTCCGCAGGGGCCAGCCTGCCCCAGGGCCTTTGCGGTGTCGGCAGTAGCTGTCTGCGCTCTGATGGGTGAGAACCGATCTGCACCCCCTTTGGCTTGCCCGTAGGCGGTTCTGAGGCGCGTGTGTCTGGGGGTGTCTTAAAAGGACACGTTCCTTCCCTGCTGCTCACGGCTGTGGAATTTGGGCATTTGGAAGCCCCCGGGCTCGGCCTGGGCAGCACCGGGCTCCCCTTGTGCTGCCCCTCGCCCTCACTACACCGTCGTACCCCGGGGGGGATACGGCTGAATGCTGGGTGGAAAGGGGGCCTCCGTTTGTTCCATGGGGCAGCTTGGGGCCCCTTTAGAAGCTTGCTCTATAAATGAAGAAAGTCCTGCCAGCCCGAGCACATCCTCAGAGCTCAGCGAGAACAGGGTGCTCTCGGACTCTGAGATCAGCCCACCTGGGACGGGCTCTTGACTCCTGGGGGAGTCCAGTGGGCGAGCAGCGTGCAGGCCCCGTTTTCCTGTTGAGAATCTCAATTTTATAGAAAAAAATAGCCTAGAGAAGTTTGGTGAAGATTCTAAGAAAGCCAGGAAGGCGTGGCCCCTCTGGGGCCCCCCAAGCACTGTTTTTTCTTTCCCAGGCATTTTACCCAGAGCCCTTAGTTGAAGTCGGGCCCTCTATTACCTTCCTTCAGGGGCGTTGTTACTGTGACTCAGGCTAACTTACATCGGGTGCTTTACCTTGAGCCCGGCTCTGTGCTGGCTGCTCCACGCACGCTCTCTTTCGTGTTGCAGAGTGGCTAAGAGTTTGGCCCAGGAGTCACGCAGACCAGGGATGGGGTTCTCTGACTCTGACTTCACCAGCTATCAGATCTAACTTGTTATTTCCGCCCTGATCATGCCTATGTCATTGGGTTTGGGAGGTTGACTCAGAGACCACACATCGTTCATCACAGTCACAGGAGGCATGATGGTGCCTTCCAGAGGCGCTCCAGGGCCGTGGAGGCCTGGGGGCAGCGGGCTGTGGGCTCATGTGGAGCAAGGGATGAGTGTTTCCCGGGACACCAGCCATTGGTTGGAACGCCGGCTGAGCACGGACTGTGTGTCTGGTTGAGGCTGAAAGGGCCTGTCTCCGCGGCAGAGCGGGGGTGGGGGCCCCACTCCCGGGACGCCCCAGACGACTTACCTCCGGGCCCCGCTGTGCTTGTCCGGCTTTGTCAGCCTAGGCGGGCTGAAATGCCGTCACCTTCTGCTCGGATCCTGGACGGATCGGGGTTAACTTGGCCATCGCCCGGCCTGCACATCCTGATGCCACGGGGAGGTCATTCCGCTGCCCCAAGGGTGAACAGCGGTAGCTGTGTTTGGTCCCTCACCCCCTCCTGGAGACCAGTCCTTCGCGTGGGGACGTCCCGTATGACGGACCGGAACACTGGTCTCAATGAGGACGCCTGTTCCTTTTGGGTTGGTGGACGCCACTGGCCGGAAACAAGAGATCTGTTGTTCCTGGGCTCTTCCTGTTCTCCTAGCGAGGACCCTTCCAAGTCTCACAAATGTCAGGGGTTCTTGGAAGCAGGAAATACGCGGATCTTTTCCGAGTGTCTGCATAACTGAGCCTGGCCAAAAGGACTGGGAAATATCAGGGGTGGTTTTTCTGCTTAAAGCTTAGGACGCGAAGACCTTGTTACACCACTCCTCTCTCTGCTGTTTAAAGGAGGAAGTTGCGCTTACACATTTTTGGTGGCTCTTCTGCCTTTGGTGCATCATTCACGTCTGACCCCTGACTGCTGGAGGGAAGGTGGCATCCGTCTCTTCGCTGACCGCCAGCCCTTCCCCACCCTGAAGCCTCTCCTGGGCTTCTCCTCTTTTTGGGAAAGAGAGGCTTTTGTTTTGACGCATTATCAGGACCAGGAGAACAGAAGCAAGAAGTGCTGGAATATTCTGTTTTACTTAGCTCTCCTATACACTCAACTAATTGATTAATATCGAGGGAGTAGGGGAGGGCCGGAGGGGGAGGGAGGGAATCCCAAGCAGGCTCCATGCTCTGCCGCGGAGCCGACCAAGGATCACGACCTGAGCTGAAATCAAGAGTCGAGCACTTAACAGACAGCCCCCCAGTCACCTCCCCCTTTCATTGTTTTGAGTCATTGTTGGACATTAACAATTTGCTAATGTTATCAAGCATTGAGAGTGTTATTTTGTGGAAACCTTTTCAGATGTACTTTTTTGCTTACAGCCACATCATAGGAGGGCTCATACTGCGTATGCTGGTTTTTTGTTGTTGTTCATTTGTAAGTTATTTATTTATGTATTTATTTTGAGAGGGGAAGAGAGCGAGAGCGTGCACGCATGCACAAGTGGGCAGAGAGAGAGACTCCCAGGCAGGCTCCGCACTGCCAGCGCAGAGCCCAACACGGGGCTCGAACCCACCAACCGCAACATCATGCCTCCTGAAATCGAGAGTCAGCCGCTCAACAGACTGAGCTACCCAGGGGCCTTGTTGTTCATTTGTTTAAAAAAACCCCGACAACAAGCCCCTTACCAGTATATCCTAAGCCATTTTTTCACGCCGTCGAATACAGAACATGGTGCTTTAAGCTTCCTTGTTGTTGGCGTGTGCGCACTTTCTAGTTTATAGCGGTGTATTTGTGTACAGAGATGTGCAAAGCGAGCGTTTACAAGGAAGAGAACCCCCAGGTGTTGGGTGCGCACAGCGTGCTAGGCACCGTGCTGAGCGGTCTACGGAATCAGCTCATCGACTCCATCCCTTTGTCTGGAGTTGTGTGTTAGCCCCCTTCCGGATGCTCCTGCTTTCAGCCTCTCTGCTTTACAACTTATTTTTCATACATAAACCTGAATAATCTTTCAGGAATGCAAATGAGATCATATTGCTCCTCTGCTAAAAGCTTCTAGTAGCGTCTCATTTCGCTTCAGCCGAGAGCCAACGTGAGATCTGGCCCGCATCCCGGCACCCCCCCCCCCCAGCCACGTAGGCCCACATTCTGCTTACACGTGACAAGTCTGTTTCAACCACAGGGCCTTTGCACTAATTTCTAGTTCCCCTGCCCTGGGACATTTGGACGATTGACTTTATTTTCTTTCAGGCCCCAGTTCAAATTGAATTCAAGGGAAATGACCTGCATAATATGTGTACATTGTGGAAAACCTTTAAAATTGAGCAAAATGTACCCCAGAGCACGTCCCCTGTAACCCCACCTCCGCTGCTTGCGTTTCTGTGATCTTTCTCATTCCTGCCACTTCATCTGTCCGTTGTGTTAACAAAATGCCTGTGATGTCCAGGCGTGCGGCGCTGGCGTCTGGTGGGCTGCGGCGTCACCGACCGTCGTGGTTCGTGCCTCTGTGAGATCTGCTGAGGTCTTCACCCCTACGTGGAGGCGGCTGTGTGGGGTGACGTTAGGACTCAGGCTCCGGGGTCAGGCGAGCAGGAGTCAGACATTCCTGGGGCCACTTTCGAGTTGGGTAACCGTGAGCTCCTTCTGTCCCAGGCCCGTTTTCCCCTTGGTGTCGGGGATCTCTTTCTGCAGGACAAACCACCTCAGAATCATAGCGGGTACGCGCTACCCCACAGCGCCCCGGGGCCAGGAAGTCAGCAGTGCGTTAGCTGGAAGGCTCCGGCCCGTGGCCTCTGCTGAGACTGCGCTCTGGATGTGGGCTGGGGCGCCCGCGTCTGACAGCGGGACCGGGGCCGGAGCCCCTGCTGCCCGGGCGGCCCGCCCGCAGCCGGCGGGGTCCTCACCCCGTGGGCCTCTCCACAGGCCACTCCAGTGTCCCCAGAGCAGGCAGTCCCAGGGACCACAGGGCAGGGGCCACGATGCCTTTTTAAAGTTTATTTGTTAAGTTGATTTACTTACTTATTTTTAAGTAATCTGTCCACCCAACCCGGGGCTCGACACATGACCCCAGGGTCAGGAGTCGCATGCCCCACCGGCTGAGCCAGCCGGGCGCCCCGGCCACAGTGTCTTTTCGACCTAGTCATAGTTGTCCCCCTGTCATTTCTGCAGCGTCTATTGGTTAACAAGGGGACGGAGCAAGCGAGAAGGGCGTCCCTGGGGACCGTTTTAGAGGCGAGCGCCTACGCCGCCTGTAAAATGAGCATCGTGGCGGCACCCACATCCTTGGTTTTGAGAGTGAGGGTTAAATGAATAACACCTCGGAAGCGGGTGAGGAAAAGCCCTGTACACAGTAAGCACTCAAACACGTCAGCTGTCTTTGCCACCACCGTGACCTCTTCTGCCAGCACCAGGGAGAGCCCCTCTAGCCCAATGGAGGCGGGGGGAGGGCAGGAAAGGCCACGGGGCGCATCGGCCAGGGTGCTGGGTGGAGGGCGAGTGGCGGGAAGCGAGGGCAGAGGCCAGGTCAGCTCGGCGGCGGCGGCCAGGATGTGGCCATCACCGTGCCTCTTCGGGAGCTTTTTCTCTCTAGGAACAGAGATGGCTGAGCTTACCCAGAAGATACGAGCCGAGCTTTCTGGAGTGCGTTTCTCCTGTGACGGAGGCATTAGGTTGTTTTGTTTTATTACCCCTGTGGGGGCGGGGAGGGGGGACATACATCAGGGTCTTCCTGGATCACAGCACACTCTGTTCCTGACCTTTTCACATGTCAAAGGGTCCCTCTTCCCTTTGGGCAGGGGTGCTGTGTTTTTCTTGTTTCATCAGCTTAGTTAGGGTCAGTCTTGTTCTGATGAGCGGATCCAAAAACCGTGTACAGATGTCCCGGTGCACATGGCACATTCTTTCCTTGTGTTTGTTGTATGATCATGATCTTGCTGTTTGTGAGTTCAAGCCCCGCATCAGGCTCTGTGCTGAACACATGCACAGAGCCTGGAGCCCGCTTCAGATTCTGTCCTCTCTCTGCCCCTTCCCTGCCTGTGTGCTCTCTCCCTCTGTCTCTCAAAAATAAATAAATGTAAAAAAAGAATTTTTTTAAACAAGTAAGAGTAACTGAGCCACCCAGGGCCCCTATCTTTTATTCTTAAATATGAACGATATGCGAACGTCTCACCTGAGTTTTGGTTTTTGGTGTGTGTGTAAGTCCAGAGCCCTCATCAGCTTCTCAAGGGGGTTGTTAGAGGCGCAGGGCGAGGCTTTGGAGTGGTGATGACCGAGCTGTCCCACGCCCAGGGACACCGGGTGCTGCCCCCGACCTCCGGGCACGGTTCCTCAGGGAGGAGGGGCGTTTGCAGAGGCCCAGCAGGCTGGAGAGCGGATGTCTGTGACAGGTGTGGGTGTGCCATACTTTTTCCTCCCAGTCTGCTGTGGGCCACTTAACGTCATTGGTAGTTTTTGCCTCCAGAATCTTCTCGATTCATTTTTGTCTTTCTTACTATTTCCTTTGGATAAATTTTCGGAAGTGGGATTTCTGCATCTAAAGAATAGATGCTTTGGGCAGGCGCCCGGGTGGCTCAGTCAGTTGAGCGTCCGCCTCTTGATATTGGCTCAGGTCATGATCCCAGGTTGTGGGATCGGGCTCTGCGTAGGGCTCCGCACTTAGCATGGAGCCTGCTTGGGATTCTCTCTCTCTCCCCACCTCTCCCTTTTCCCTCCCTCCCCCACTCACATGCTTTCTTTCTCTCTCAAAAAGAAGAATAGATATTTTTAAAGGCCTTGGTACCTATTGTGAACTACCCCTCTGGAGGGCGTATCTGGTCATCAGTTGGCCTGTCCGCCGACACTAACAGTGAGTATATTTGTCTTCCTAAGGGAGGAACCCAAGCCATTGGGCGGCCCAGAGCCGTTGTTTGACCCGACAGCCTTTGAGTCTCTCTCAAGCATCCCAGGAGCCCTTTGCTTTCTTCTTTACGCCCCAGTTTGGATGCTTTAACAAATGCTAACATTCTGGAAAGTTCTGTAGAATCTAATGGGGTATAATGGTCCCCGAGGGTTTCCCAAACCTGGCACTGACCAAGTGAGTCAGTTGTACGTGTGGGCTGGGTGGTTCGCTGGCAGAGTTAGGTAAGGAAACTGTCCCAAAGACTAGGGTTTAGGCTCCTTTTGCGGGCTTCCCCGGGGAGAGAGAAGCTAAAAACCGAGGACTGGGTGAATTCCTCAGGCTGTATTTGGCAGGATGGAGATCAAGTGGGTGCAGGTTATCACCCACAAGTTTCCCAGGGTCCCAGAGGAACCGCTGCCCCCGAGCTTCTGAGTGTGAGAGCCCCAGGGCCGTGGCGTGCGTTGGCGCGCCTGGAAGAATGTGGCCCGGGCATTCCGCAGACACATACCAGGCACACTTGGCCTCCCCCGGTGCCCCCGCCGGCGAGCTCACGGTCATGCTGGATGACCAAGGCGACCACGTGACCGCAGCACAGAGAGTGCGTCTAGGCTGGGGCAGGACAGACGCCCCACTGTTGGTCCGGGGAGGGGAACGGTGGTCATAGACAGACTCCTGGGTGGGACCCCGAGCCGGGAGTGGAAGCCTGCAGTGAGCGGAGGCCCCTTCCAGAGCTGGCTTCCCACAGGACATGCGAGAGCTGTGTGGGCGCCCGCCCCGGGGGGCTGCCGTGGGCTCGGCTCATCAGGGCACAGAGGAGAGGGTGCCCTGTGACGACGAAGGTGACCATGAAGAAGCACAGGTGCTTTCAGGGACCTCCGTCGAGTCAGTGGGTTCTCACCAAACCCGGTCTTCACATTGGAGCCGTTCTTAAAAATGTTAACCGAAGTGCAGTTGAGCTACGGTGTTTGGGTGGTTTCCGGTGTCCAACACGGCGATTCGGTGTGTGTTACGTCACGGGGCGGTCACCACCAGAAGTCTCGGTGCCGTCTGTCACCTCACCGTACAGAGTTATCACAGAGCCACTATATTGTGATTGTCATGTTGTGTATGGGTTGTGTGATACCGTAATATTACATCATTACAATATTGTTGTTGTATCATGTGATGTAATATCCCAACATTACAGTGTCACTCCCTGGGCTGCACACTGCAAAGGCCGAGTCTTACTTAGTTTATAGCCGGAAGTTTGTACCTTTAATCACCTCCTGTCCATTCTTTTTTTGGTGGCTCAGGACCTGGGGAGAGGGTGATAGCCTGTGGCCGTGGCTTCATCTCCTCGGGTGCCCTGGCCCCCCCCGCCCCGCCCCATCATCCCTGACCCCTCCCTCACCCCTCCTCCGCACAGCCAGTGCGGTGCTCCCCACGGTGCTCCAGAGTGAATCGCAGAGGAGTCCTACCCCGCTGGCCCTGCCCCGCCGCTGACTCCGTCCCGGAAGGTCTCCTGGCCTCCGGCCTGGGCTCCTCATACGTGTCTGTCCTCCTCCTGCCGTCTGAGACCTTGCCTCTGACACCTCCGTCCCGGCTTCTCACCGCTCACTTTTCTGTGTCCTGCCGGGCACGCGTCTCAGAATAGAGTTCCCAGCTTCCCTCCACAGCCTGTGGGCCCGTGTGGCCTGGGCCTGGCGCCCCTCTCGGACTTCCCTCCCGTCACCCGCTTTTTCCTGGGGTGCCGCCCCAGGCTCTGCCCTCTCGTCTACTGGGGTTCTCGGACGCCGGCTCTGCTGGCGCCTGGCTCTGTCAGATCGTGGGGGTCCTGCTCATTGGCACCTGCTGGCCAAGACCTTCCCTGCCGACCGACCGGGCCCGGGCTGCCCGCACGGCCCCGACGCAGCACGTGGCGTCCGAAATCCCTCGTGTGTTTCCTGACAGAGCTGTTTGCCCTCCTGCCAGAAAGCGTAGTGTTTGTTGAGGAAGGAATGAGTGAGTGCATGTTTCCAAGTCTCGGGGGACTTAGTCTATGATAGGTCCACTCTGTAGGGTCGTGCGGAGAATTAAGTTAGAACCTCTGTAAAGAGGGGCGCCGGCTGGGGGGCTCAGACAGTTAAGTGTCCGACTTGGGCTCAGGTCATGATCTCACAGCTCATGGGTTCGAGCCCCGTGTCGGGCTCTGTGCTGACAGCTCAGACCCTGGAGCCTGCTTTGGATTCTGTGACTCCCTCTCCCTCTGCCCCTCCCCCACTCATGCTCTATTTCTGTCTCAATAAACAATAAACATAAAAAAAATTTTTAAAAACAACAATTGGAAGTAAGTTAAATATTCATTAATGGAATGGCCAAATAAATTGTGGTCATCGTCCTGTGCACCACTGCGTGGCTGTTGAGCTAGAGGTGGCTTTATGTGGACGGACATGGGGCCTGCTCAGCACGTTCAAGAGAAAAGCAGGTGTGGTAAACCCGTTCCTGCGGAGAAAATGGCGGGCCAGCGGGCGTGTAGGAAAAGGTTTGTTGTTGGTGGTTTGTGTCTGGGAGGCAGATGGATGGGGGTGCGGTACGGAGAGGGGAAGGTGCGTGTTTCACTGTTACATATTCCTGTATTTGAGATGGACAATTAGATAGTACATGTAAAGTAACGGAAGAGTGCTCGTCGCACAGCCCCGGGTACGTTGTAAATATTATAAAGGGCAGTTGTAATAAAGGCCAGGGATCTAGGTAGAGTGGGTCGGTTAGAGAGAAGAAGTGCAGTCAGTTTTTAGCTTTTATGGAACGCGACCTTTAGCTTCTGAAAACATATGCCTTATCTAATTTGGAAAGCGAAACAATGGTGCTGGCCTTTTATTGTAGTTCATATTATTGTATGTTTAGTTAAGTTCATTGAGGTACAGTTTTTATAGAGCATAAAACTCTCTTTAGCCTACATTTCTGTGAACTTCGACAAATGCATAAAGTTGTGAAATTACCATCACATTCAAGACAGACAACAATGTCATCACCCCCGTGCCGGGAGCCACACGGGCCTGGCTGGATGACACGGTCACAGTACGGAAATGGCAGACGTTGCACGGCTCCTGCCATGAGTGATTGAAACTGGCATCTCCTTCTGCTACTGGTGCTCATGTGAAATTAAGCCTGTTGCTATTGATTAGGCCTCACCGTGTTCCAAGTCAGACCGATATTCCCCAGAAGCCTCATGGGAAGAAGCATATTCCCACCTCTATACAGAGGAAGTTAAACAAAGCACTGCAGATGTTTGTGGAAAGGCTCTTCTATTGAGCTTCACAAACTTAAGACATGGATAATAAAGGGGGTTAAAGAACACAAGAATAATATTTACTCTGGCCAGGAGATAAAGAGCCTAATTTAGGAATAAGAAACAAACAAGAGCCAGGCATCAGTTACTGCGCATACATATGCTCATCTGGTGCCCAAGGTGAGGATGGGTAAGAGTAGGTACAACTTAAACTCATATGCAAAGGCCGGCTTGTCTAGAGCGCCTATGGCGCTTCCACCTTCAACATCAAAGAACAAGGTTGACAAAGGTTTATTTACTAACTAATGCAAATACATTCTTCCTCTTGTGAGCCAGACTGAATGCCTCCTAGCCTTGTTTATGCCCAAATCTTAGCGTTATTGTTATAAACAAATGTGTTTGCTATCTGCTTCTCACTGAAAACATCCTGCTTTCTTCTTAATTGTAAGATTTACTACCGGTTCAAACATATGTGTATGTTATCTGCTTTTCACTGAGAATATCCTGCTATCCTATGATGTGTAAGTTACTTCATTGTAATTAGAACAGTTCTGAAAAAAATGCCTCTGTAAAACCTGTTTCTGCACACCCTTTTCAAAGCTTCTTTATCATTGAGAATTATTTGTAAAAATTCCACTTTTTGATGTCGTAAGTCTATAAATAAAGGCACAAAACCTGGCAAGATAGAGATGCCAGAGAGATAGAGATGATGCCAGGCTGGTGACCAAGAAAGAAAGAAACTGTGGATTTTTTCTGCTGATGCCACTACTCCTTCAGGGAGCCCGGGACCAGCCGGAGCGGGCCTCCAGCACCTCTGGGGGCGCCTGGGGGGCTCAGTCAGTTGCGTCCAACTTCGGCTCATGTCATGTTCTCCTAGATCGTGGGTTCGAGTCCCGCGTCAGGCTCTGTGCTGACAGCTCGGAGCCTGGAGCCTGCTTCAGATTCTGTGTCTCCCTCTCTCTCTCTGCCCCTCCCTGACTTGTGCTCTGTCTCTCTCTCTCAAAAAGAAATAAACATAAACAAAACTAAAAACAAAACAGTGTCGTCACCCCCAGAATTCCCCAGTGCTGCCCTTTTGCAGTCATCCGCTCCCTCCCTGCCCCCCAGCTCCTGGCAACCACTGAGCTGCTTTCTGCTTTCGGTCCTTTTAGTTTTGCTTTTTCCAGAATGTTGTATAAGTGGAATTATAAAGTATATGGTGGATTCCCCCCTGAGTCTGGCTCCTTTCACTGAACGGAACACACGGAGAGTCAGCTAGTTGTCCTCATTAGCATAGTCACCCCCCGTCCTTCTCCGAGGGGCATCCCGTGTATGGGTCTACCGCAGTTTGTGCATTCACCAGCGGAGAGTAGCGCTCCGGGCTGTTAGAGCACAGACTTCTGGCTTTGCCCCTCTTTATTTTTACCAAATTTATGTCTTTTTTTCCTCCAGCCCCGGAAGATTATTGAGATTTATAACATGGGCTGTTTTTTTTTCCAGAATCCTCATCTGAGAAGAGCTGTATCAAATGTAAATTACTCGGTGATTTTTAATTTTATTGGACACGTAGAGTGCCTTACCGTGTGTCTGGCACTGTTCTGCATGCTGCCTTCCAAGTGTTTATAAAGTGCTCAGAACAGTTGCGGGCACATAGGAAGTGCTGTATATGTGGTTGTTAAATAAATAACAGCTTAGAAGTCGGCAAGTTGTATTTCTTGTAGAAGAGAGGTGCTGCGGGATGGCATAAAGGGGGGAGACCAGGGCTGTGGACCCTCGTAATGCAACCTCTCCACCTTGCCCCTGCCCTGATTACAGGCTTTGCTACCTGCGGGATGAGTTAATTGACTGTAACCCACCCTGGCGGTGGCCGTGTTAAAAGTGTAGTAAAATCATTCGCCACATGGTGGTGCTCCCTTTGAAAAACAAATGAAACAAAACAAAACGAAACAAAAAGTTAGGGGTCCGCATTGAATTTTAGGCATGGGTTTAAGTAAAGGCAGCTGGAGAGCCAAGTTCTGTTCCGCACACTTGTGCTTTGAGTTTTGGGGGACAAACAGGGAAATGGAGTCCTGTCATTTTATTGGCTCGCTACATTACAAAGATGTTAGAACGTGGGATCGTTTGTTCTTTCTGAAACATTGTGAAATTTATCAAACATTACTGATGCTATACTTTAAGTATTTCCCAGGTATCTTCACTGAGAAGCTTGTGTGCTTAACAGGATATAAATAAAACATCGTAAATATTTCTCCTTCAGAAATTAGTTTGGGAAATCTGTGTAGCTCAGTCAGTTCAGCGTCCGACTCTTGGTTTTGGCTCACGTCATAATCTCACAGTTCATGGGCTTGAGCCCTGCATCCGGCTCTGCACTGAGATTTCTGTGCAGAACCTGCTTGGGATTTCTGTTTCCTTCTGTGTCTGTTCCTCCCTGCTTGCTCCCTCTCTCTCTCTTTTTCTCTCAAAAAATAAACATAAAAATTGTTTTTAATTGGCATTTTAAAAATGTTTGCCTGGAAATTACCACAGGGGTACAGTTTTAGCATTTTAGTTGTGAAGCAAAGTGTATCTGCCTTACAGATTTGAATTGGATACTTCTTTTTAAATGTTTATTTATTTTGAGAGAGAGAGAGCAGGAGAGGGGAAGAGAGAGAGGAACAGAGAGAATCCCAGGCAGTCTCTGTGCTCAGCACGGAGCCTGACGCAGGGCTCGATCTCACGACTGTGAGGTCATGACCTGAGCCGATATCAAGAGTCAGATGCTCAACAGACTGAGCCCCCCAAGCACCCTTGAACTAGATACGTCTAGGCAGTCATTGCTGTCCCTGGCTGGGTTTGGGTTGTTTGCACCAGAGTGGCAGGCTGGTTGGCCCTGGTGCACCTTCGGGAGGGAAAGGGGGTAGCTCCCATCCCTCTAATTTCCCTGAAGAAGTTGCCCTCCTGCACGTGTCCACTGAGTCATTTGCCAGGTGTTTCTTGTTGTCCACGCAGGCACAGGCGTTGTGCTAGCACTATGGGAGGTTCCAGAGGGTCCTGATTTTCAGGGATCAAATAGACAAGAAGAAACACTCAAACATCTAATTCAAATGCTAGAGATTATTGTGTTCACATTAATAATATACATAAGAAGAATTCCAGGGGCCGAGAGGAGAAATGGGGTACAGGAGACAAAGTCTGGGGCCCAGGGGAAACAGGGAAGTTGAACTGAGACCCCCATAAAGCTGTCACTGAAAGATCAGATCTCTAGCAAAATGGTAGAGTGAAAAAGTAAGCCTGTTGATAGAGTGTTAAAAAAGGAACTTGTCTGATTTAGTCCATACTTTGAGAGGAAAAACCAAATACCTCCTTGGATAATTTTTACCCCAAGTCTGCCTTCCCTTGAACTTCGTTTGAATGTACTTGATCTGTTGTAGTCTGGGAAATCGGAAGAAGAGAAATTATCTTAAAGAGAGCCTAAGCCGGTAGAGTTCCGAGTTGTGCGGTAGGAGTCAGTCCATGTCTTTGAATATACCTGCTTGTATCCCAGACTCGGCGCAGGATTCCCACATAGAAAACTCTCTAAGACTATAGATGCTGGCGAGGATGTGGAGACACAGGCGCCCTCCGACACTGTTGGTGGGAATGTAAACTGGTACAGCCGTTCTAGAGAACAAAAAATTAACAATACGGGCGCCTGAGTGGTTTAGTCGGTTGAGTGTCCAACTTTGGCTCAGGTCATGATCTCACGGTTGTGGGTTCGAGCCCTGCTTCGGGCTCTGTGCTAACAGCTCAGAGCCTGGAGCCTGTCTTCAGATACTGTGTCTCTCTCTCTCTCTGACCCTCCCCTGCTCACGCCGTTTCTCTCTCTGTCTCTCAAAAATAAATAAAATATTAAAAAATATTAACAATAGAACTCTCCTCTGACCCAGCAATAGCACTGCTAGGGATTTACCCAGGGGACACAGGAGTGCTGATGCATAGGAGCACATGTACCCCAATGTTCATAGCGGCACTTCCAACAATAGCCAAGTCATGGAAAGAGCCTAAATGTCCATCAACTGATGAATGGATCAAGAAGTTATGGTTTATCTATACAATGGAATTCTACATGGCAATGAGAAAGAATGAAATCTGGTCATTTGTAGCAACACGGATGGAACTCGAGGGTATTATGCTAAGTGAAATAAGTCAGGCGGAGAAGGACAGATGCCATGTTTTCACTCATATGTGGAACAGGAGAAACTTAACAGAGGACCATAGGGGAGGGGGAGGGGAAAAACAGTTAAGGAGAGGGAGGGAGGCAAACCACAAGGGACTCTTAAATACTGAGAACAAACTGAGGGTTGATGGGGGGTGAGGGAGAGGGGAAGATGGGTGAAGGGCAGGGAGGAGGGCCCTTGTTGGGATGAGCGCTGGCTGTTATATGGAAAGCAACTTGACAATAAACTATATTAAAAAAGAAAAGAAAAGAAAACCTCTCCAAGCATGATCTGAGAGTCCAAAACTTAAAATCAGGAAGAAGCAAACAACCAAGAATAAGAAGAGAGCAGAAAAAAAGGACTGTGGAGCTAGAGTAGAGCTTTAGATATTAAAATGATCAGTTTTAGAACATAAAATAATGGTTTAAGTTACTTGAGAAAGTAAAATGTGAGACAGAAAACAAGACTAAAATCAGAAAGAATCAGGAAGAATGGGAAAAGAACGGAAATCGATCGTCATTGAAACTCACACCTCAATGACTGGGTTTAAACAAGTCAGACACCGTTGAAGAGACTGTTGGAGGACACGGATGGAGAGTGAATTGGAGGACAAAGCTGAAGAAATTCACCGATTGTGCAGAAAGACAAAGATGAAAAATAGGAAAGTCAAGTCTGAAGAGACAGAGAACAGAACGAGAGGCTCTAAAATGTAGGCTTATACGGGGAGGCGGAAGAAAACCAGAGAAGAGAGGCAGTATTTGAGGACGTAATGCTGAAAGTTTCTAAAAATACTGAAAAACACAAATCTTCAGATGTAGGAATCAGAGCAAATCCCAAGTAGAATTCAACAACAGCAACAGCAGCAAAAATCCCACAAAAAGCCTTTCCCAGGCAAATTGGAATGTACTAGAACACCAAAGACAAAAAGAGGGCCTTAAAGGCGATCTGAGGGAAAGGCCTTCCCTTCTAAGGAACCCCGTTAGGCCGCAGACAGACTCTAGGCCTCACGGTCATGAGTTTGAGCTCCACGGTGAGTGTAGAGTTTACTTAAATAAATAAACTTAAAAATATTAAAGTGAGGCGAGGAATTGTACAGCTAGTACAAGTAGGGGGTGTAGATTGGCGCACGGCATTTCTGGGTTAATGAGGAGGGGGGTTCAGAAACTCCGTCTCGGAGGGCGTGCGTTACCTTGGGGCATGGACACTGCGTTAGTGCTTTCGGGGCTGCTTGAATTTCTGTAGAGAGGACCCCGTCCTTATGGGGAGACGTGGGTCTGGGTGTGGAGAGGGGGTCGGGTGTGTGCCTTGGCTGTCTCCCATTTCACGGACAGACTTACCCCCCACCTCACTCTCTGTTCTATTGTTCTCTGTTCCGTCTTCACGTGGGTTCTTCCTGGTGGATCCCCTCAAGACTCTCCTTGGGGGCGCACCTGGGTGGCTCAGTCGGTTAAGCATCTAGCTTTGGCTCAGGTCATGATCTCACGGTTTGTGGGTTTGAGCCCCGTGTCGGGCTCTGTGCTGACAGCTCAGAGCCTGGAGCCCGCTTCCGATTCTGTGTCTCCCTCTCTCTCTGACCCTCCCCTGCTCCCGCTCTCTCTCTGTCTCTCAAAAAAAAAAAAAAAAAAAAAAAAGACTCTCCTTGGC